>NC_140183.1:77889141-77969141 GCF_963971535.1 Notolepis coatsorum
ACATCGCCTTGACACACGCCTCCGCATCCAGAGACAATAGTGTCACTATATGATTACCTGTGCGGTCACGCCCCCTTTCCACCTGAGTCCTACGAAGCAGCCTAAAGAATTCAACCCCAGCAGGACTCCGCCAACCGCTGTCAATGTGATTATTAGATGGGCCGGTAATCCAGTTGGTCCTGGTGCACACAAAACAACACAGATTGGGAACATTATTTTGATGCACGGTAACAGGAATTAAAGTAAAGTAGTCGGAGGAAGTAAAAAAAAGAGGGGTGATGATAAAGAAAACTGATTCATGCAGACAAACCACTCTCTCAATTGCTTTTATGATAAAAGACTAGCACAAGGAAGAAGGTATCATTTATGATCTGGTGCCATGACAACCGTTACTTCCAAAGAGCAAACATTAACCGCCTTGGAGGTGCATACATTAACATGATTTAGCCAAATGAAGCTAGCTGATGTGCAAATAGTAATTTCCAACTGCCCTTAAAAGCTTTTTTTTTCCCAGGGAGTTAGGATAATAGACTTACTTTGTGAGCCGGAGTCATCATCTGTTGGGACCTCATCTGGCTCTGGGTCTTCTGTAGAGAAGGGCCAACACAGAAAATAGCATCAGCAAACCCTGTCGGCCCACAAAAGCTAATGGAATTGTGTTAAGTGTCTAAAGCTTGACCCTCTAAATGTTGGACATTATAGGCCTACTCGTTATTGCCATATTTATTGTGAGTTATTTACTCATCTGCACCATTTACACTGTTTATTTTTCTCCTATTATTATATTCAGTTAATTATAATGTTTACAGTGTTTATCTTTCCTCGTATTCTTTTATTCAGATCAAATTTGTATTGCCTATATTTATGTATTTATGCTATTACCCTGCCCATACCTGTACCTCCCTCCCCCATGCTGCTATGATGCACAATGTCCCCAAGGGGATCAATAAAATAATATCTTATCGTATGACTTGTAACTGGAAATTAAGCTTTTTATAAGTCGCAGTCAAATCTAACTCGAAATGCAGGTACAGCAGCGTTAACAAATATTTCTAATGTACATTCCACAGCCTCTAAAATCATGTACTATTCAGTTTAGCCACCACACAACAATAATAATAAGTTTAATCCCACAATCACTGACAGCATTGTTGATGGGGCGGGGGGGGGGGGGGGGGGGGGGGGCGTTGGGGCACACCATACTACAACCATTTCCATTCAGACTTGAGGTCCTCAGAAATATGTGATATGTGCACAATAATATATAATTGTTAGACTAGAAGTCTTTATTTGTCATGCAGTTTTAACACACACACACGCAAGATGGGCGACCCACAGGAACACACACACATGCACTGAGTCGCAGATGAAATGTCTCTGCACTTTTCCCATCCCGTTGTCCTTCCCCCCATGGAGCAGATAGGGCGTCAACGTGAGCCGCGCCCCGGGGACCAATCCAAGTGCTCCTGTCCGTCTTCGTCAAGGACGCCACAGCGTTAGCGATCTGTTGTGCATGTTTTTCCATTGGGTTTATCTTATCGGGGGGGAAACCCTTGTAATATGTGCACAATAATAATTTGTGAGTGTGTGTGTTTAAAACCTTTGCGCTATGGGATAATGAATTATGTTCATCACGGAACACCTTTCTTTGATGCTGTACCGAGGCACAGTATAGGTGATGAATAACGATTGGCTGATATGCTGATAAAACAACATGACTGTCAATATCCACGCCCATACAGCCAGCAATCGGGATATGAGCAGCTCATAATCACTCCCGTGATAAGACTGAATAAAATAGAGAGACGGGCCAAAATGCAGTGGATGGAGGGTCTCGTCGTGGAGGTCTCCAGGGGCGAAGCTGCAAAATCTCCTGCACCACAGATTTACACACAGGTGTCAAGGTCTCCGACAGACCACCCCGGAGGAGATGGCAGCGGCGACTTCATCTGCCAGTGGAGTTGAAATCGAGTGCTTTAGCGGAGCATCGAGCGATGTGGTGTAAGCGTCTGTAAATATTTAATGTTAATAATAACAGTTTTTATTTTTCCACATTGACCGCATCGTGAAAGGCACACAATATTAGAACATCTATCATTATAGACAGAGGCCACTGATCCTAAATAAAACATTTTGATTCTATTACGGGTGGAGCCTATTCTATAAGGACTGTCACAACGTCAGTCAGTCTTTATTATGTTCTTTGTTTGCTGATAACTCTAGTCTCATTTCAGACCTGGACACTCTCTCTTGCATCACCTGCTGATTACATTCACCTGGCCTGCTCCACTCACACACACACACACACCTGCCCCTCATTAGCTAATCAGCCCCTTCAGTACTTAGACCTGTTCATTTCCCTTGCTTCAGCGTTTAGCTATTTTTGATTCATCCTGCATGTTTCTGCTATTGACCCTCCCTGTTGGATTATGGATTTCGGACTTCTCCTCCTGCCTGCCCCCTTATTGGATTTGTTTGCCACATCGACTGATATTCTGGTATTGACCCCTGCTTACTCTTACATCATTCCTGCCTGCTCCCTAACTGGATTTCTTTGCTACATGGACTGATATACTGGTATTGACCCCATGCATTACTCATTAAACAGTTTCTGCCTGCCACATCTGAATTGTCACCATGTCGTTGCTGTTGGGTTCTTGTCTGCCATACTGTGGGCCATTACAATGACGCACGCAAACACAACCACCAAACGGTCACGAGAGGCACTGGACTTCATCCACATTTATTCTCAGGTGCCGGTATCGCACAGCCAGAATGAACTCTTTAAACCCCTCCCTCCCCACACGGGTAACCGGTATCGAGCCACTTCTAACGAGGTTAAGTCCGAGGTCTGAATGGGTATTAAGTACACGCTACGTCCGCATTATGGAGTAGAATGGGAATAGTAGTGTGGTGCTGACGTCGTTCAGTGGGTGGAGCACGGCACTAACACTGCCAGGGTTGGTGTTCAATTCACACTGGGACCACCCATGCAAAGCATGAACAGGGGCATGCACAGACAATTTGGGAGGCAGGGGCTCAAGCGGGGGAGAGGGTGCATGTGGGGTACTTTCAAAATAGATGTAGTAGTAGTACACATTTCCGTCTTCATATTTGAAAGGAGCACATGCTATATCATGCAGAGCATGGCTATACATTCCCCAGTCCTTCAGGTTGACCTGGGGGGGGGGCTGCTCCACACTGACCCTCGGTGGTGATGGTGAGAACTGCGCCATTGTCAGCATAGTCACTCTCCCCCATGACATTGCGAGCGTTGACGGAGAAGTTGTAGGTGGTGGCGGGGGAGAGACCGGTGACAGTGTAGACGGGCGCTCTCGGTGGGAAGACGTCCACATACAGGAAGCTGGCAGACTGCGCCCAAAGGTATCTACAACGAGGCATGGGCGATCACTTCCAACGGCTCGTTAAAGACATCATCTTCACTTCTAAATGACTTATAGGTAGGATTTGTAATGCAGTCAAATGGCGAACTCCGGGCAAAAGAGCCCTGCTTGGCACTGCACTTTGTTTACATTATTTTATTTTGGTCCGATGTGTGGGTTTCAAAATCAGAAAGGTCTTTATTGCCAAGTATAGTTTGCACATACAAGGAATTTGATTTGGTCGTTTGGTGCGACATTAACACTTTGAGTGCCAACGACGAGATTTCTCGTTAGTTCATGCCAACCATTCAGTGCCAACGACAAGAGATCTTGTATTTTTATTTATTTATTAGCGATTTCCATTCATATTTCATCAATCTAGCCTCACGTTACCACTGGTCCGTCAAGTCAAGAGTTTTATTTGTCACGGCATACGAGTATACAATGAAATGCGGGTGGTCTTGCCCGCAACGATGTGCAAATACAATAGTAATAATATATAATAGAATCCAATAGAACGACATTGTGCAATAAAACAAGTAAACAGAGTAGGGCATATCGGTATATGTACATGAGTTATTTACAGAGCATGGTAGGACATGCTAGGTCCTGTGGTTAGCTACGGATGAGGCACTGGGTCTTTATGTACATGCTATATTATACAATCTCAAGTTATACTATACTATTCTTAAAGTGACCTTTCCTTTTGTAAAGTGGCCATAAGTGTGAGCGTGTGCAGCATGAGTGTGTGCTTGCTCATGTTAAAGTGGCTGCTAGTGTGTACAGTGTGTGTGTCGTGTGTGTGCTCATGTGTGCTTGTGTGTGGAGAGTTCAGTGTTCAGGGCTCTGATGGCCTGGGGGAAGAAGCTGAGCCGAAGTCTCTCTGTCCTAGTAGCTGGTGTTCGCAGGCGTCTGCCTGACCTCAGCAGCTTGAACAGGCTGTTATTGGGGTGGTGTGGGTCTTTCATTATTCTGCAGGCTCTGGATTTTCACCTCTTGTTGTATAGAACCTGCAGGGGTGGTAGTGCAATACCCGTGGTATGCTCGGCTGAGCGCACCACTCTCTGTAGGGCCTTCTTGTCCTGTGCCGTGCTGTTTCTATACCAGGCAGTGATGTTTCCAGTCAAGATGCTCTCTACAGCTCCGGAGTAGAAGGACTGGAGTATCTTCCCAGATACTCTGAACTTCCTTAACTGTCTCAGGTGGTAGAGGCTCTGCTTCGCCTTTTTTACGACTGAGTCTATGTGTGTTGACCATGTCAGGTCCTCTGAGATGTGGACCCCCAGGTACTTAAAGCTGCTCACCCTGTCCACGGTAGCCCCGTTTATCCTCAGTGGTGTGTGTGTCTCCTGCTGTCCTCTCCTATAATCCACGATCAGCTCCTTGGTTTTACCAATGTTCAGGAGTAGGCTGTTGTCCTGGCACCAGCGTTCCAGTACCTTAACCTCCTCCCGGTAGGCCTTCTCGTCGTTGTCCGAGATCAGCCCCACCACCACTGTGTCGTCCGCAAACTTCACTATGGAGTTGGAGCTGAACTTGGCCACACAGTCGTGTGTGTATAGTGAGTACAGCAGGGGGCTCAGAACACAGCCCTGGGGGGACCCGATGCTCAGGGTGATGGTGTTGGAGGTCTGTCCCCCCACCCTGACCGCCTGGGGCCTTTCGCTCAGAAAGTCCAGTATCCAGGCGCTCAGAGCGGAGCTCAGACCCAGCTCGATCAGCTTGTCCACCAGTCTGGTGGGGACTATGGTGTTGAACGCTGAGCTGTAGTCAATGAACAATAGTCTCACATAGCCAGCCCCCCTTCCGGCGGTCAAGGTGAGAGAGGGTGCTGTGCAGTACTTGGGAGACCGCATCATCAGTGGACCTGTTTGGCCTGTATGCAAATTGCATAGGGTCCATATCACTGGGGAGGGAGGCACAGATGTGATCCTTGACCAGCCTCTCGAAACATTTCATGGCCACAGAGGTGAGTGCCACCGGTCTGTAGTCATTGAGACATGTTGGGAAGGGTTTCTTTGGTACAGGGATGATGGTAGACATCTTGAAGCAGGCAGGGACCACTGATTCCGCCAGGGATCAATTAAATATGGCGGTGAACACAGGGGCTAGCTGGTTAGCACAGGACTTAAGTATGCGTCCTGTTATTCTGTTATTATTATGCGTGTGTGTGTGTGTGTGCTGATCAGGAAATGGATAATCGATTTTCAGCCCGCTTCTATAGCGTGCATAAGTACACATATACTATCGATAATCTAGCGTTTATTTGAAAACTATTCATAAATAGGCCGAAAAATTACAATGTTTTTGTGTATTCCAGTATATTCCAGTAAAGGGCGTTTATCACAGAATCTTTATTTTCTTCTGGAAATTTCATAAAACGAGCGTTTTTCAAAATGGTATAAAAACGGAAATGAACAGATTAAAAAAACAATCCGTTTCGACAATGTTGACTGCAAACAAGTCATTGATAAGCGACGGCCATATTAGACACATAGCCATAATTTAAGATATAGTTTATGCGTTCGCAAATATGAGAGCTCTATCATTGAAGTGGGTGGTGGCACGCAACGGGGTTCCGGGGCACCCGACCCGTGGCACTCAAAGTGTTAACAGACAGACAATTAAGGTAGAATAAAATGGAATATAAACTAAATTAAAATAAAAGTACAATATATAATTATAAAATAGGCCAGGGCTGTACAACTGTGCACGTGGTGTAGTCGAGTAGGGACAGGGGGAGGGGTTGCTATTGCTCAGACTCTGCCAAGAGCGGTCAGGAGAATTTCACAGTACGTCACTAAATGTAAAGTAAGTACAATACCAACTTGTACCCGGAGGTCGCAGTTTTTTTTTTACGGCACCACAGGTTAACGTGCCGTCTAAATATTTCACCTGATACGGAATCTCTGCTGCAAGCCGCCGTCAAAGCCGGGGATCCACTCCAGGGTGACTGAGTCGTGAGTGACACTGACCTTGTGGAACGAGGAGGGAGGGTCTGGGCGATCTGGGTGAATGAGAAGAGAGAGGAAAGTTATGGTAGAGATAAAAGTGGAGAATGGGATGGGGGGGGGGGGGGGGGGACGACGACGACGACGACGACGTGGTGTGAGTGATGTTGACGGGGAGTGGCAGTGAAATCCACAGCTACTCTTGTTAGGCAGACAGTGGCTCAGGAGGTAGGGCAGTCGTCTGGTGATTGGAAAGTTCCTGGTTCGAATCCCGCTCCTCCCCGGGCAGTGTGTTGGAAGTGTCCTTGAGCAAGACACTTAACCCTCGAATTGCTCCTGATGAGCAGGTCGGCACCTTGCCTGGTTGCCTCCGCCGTCGGTGTGTGAATGAATGGGTGAATGGGTGAATGTGACAAACAAACTTTAAAGGGCTCTGGATAAAAAAAAAAACGCTATATAAAAGCACCATTTACCATTTATTTTAATAATGCTATACTGTATGTATTCAAAAATCTGTTCTCACTTGCAAGGGTTGGTATGTGTAGCAATCCCCCGTGGGTACCTATAGTGACCCTCCCCCGTTCAAAGATGTATAGAGAAACATAAATACTATTATGTACAGTGCTCACTGGCAGAATTATTGTCCATTTGAGAACATTTTGCCGTGGTTCAATAAATCATCCTTTCTCTCGAATGCTTAATGCTGACGGCATCGTATCGTGTTTCCTATAAGTATTCCCCTCATGGCAAAAATGTTGATCAGTCAGCTAGCCTTTTAACTTAAAACAGTGAGGCTCATACCATGGTGGTGCAGTCAGTCTATTTAACCATGCTTTCATTCTTAGAAGGACGACAGCAGGTAGCCTATTGTTAAAACTCCCAACTCTGCTTTTCTTCCGTGGTCTGAATGACTGGGAACTTGAACACCACTATAGTGGGTTATTCCTCAAAACAGACTAGTTTTGAAATGTGTTTCATTCAACCAGGCTCTATGCGGTGAACGGTACACCTCTGTGATTATCGTCTAAAGATCAAAGGCCCCGAGTGTCGAACAGGACAGTGCATCAGTCAGGTAAGAGGTGGGATGGCTTATTTAGCATTTATACTAATGATATTGTCTCATCTTTGAGTAGCTGTCAAGTTCCTCTTAATGCGGATGACACGATTGTCTAATGTATTGCTGACTCTGTACAACTAGCCACGGAGAACCTGTAACTCACACTCACAAGGCTCTGCAAGATACGATTATTGCCCTCAAGCTTATACTTAATGCAAGCAAAACAAGATCCATGATGTTCTCCAGG
This sequence comes from Notolepis coatsorum, assembly GCF_963971535.1. NCBI lineage: Eukaryota > Metazoa > Chordata > Actinopteri > Aulopiformes > Paralepididae > Notolepis > Notolepis coatsorum. The sequence continues at coordinate 77,896,780 of NC_140183.1, forward strand.
GCTAGAGATATTGTTTACAATAAATTGCATATATCGACTGAATGGGTCGGACGGAATACAGAGTTACACAATAGAAATATCTTGGCATCTGGCTTGATGAGAAATTACCATTTAAATACCAGTAGACATATATATATATATACAGTAGACTATCATGCCAGTAAACTGCGGCAAGAAAATGGCTTCTTGTACAGGAACGGAACCACCAGGCCCCAGGAGTTCAAAACGTTTAATCCCTAGATTTTGATTTTGGGTAGTTCAAAACCAAAAAACAGGATTAGGATCACTTTGATATCCGATCAGATCAGGAAATCAAATCCAAGCTTTGATCTCGATCAAATCTTCAAAATGGGTAGTTCAAACCGACAACACAGGATTGGGATCAGTTTGATCCCAAAAAAACTGGATTATCTTGATCCCACCAGACGGGTGGATTTCCAGTGGATTACCAGAGCAAAATGTACTATACAATTTATTTAAAAATAAATGTCAATATTAGGGATGTCCCGATCGCCTTTTTTTGCTTCCGATCCGATCCCGATCATGTGATTTTAAATATCTATCGATCCGATCGTTTCCGATCCGATCTTTCACATTAGTAATCAATTTTGACGCATTTTTGTCAAACTGGCAGAGCGAGACAAGCCCATCTGTTGCCTATAGTCCGGGGCGCGAGCGCGGAGGCTTTTGTTATTACATTCACCCTGAGAAATGTGCTTCTGCTTCATATGAGAAATATTAAAAGTTTCAATATATGTTTGCACATTAGTATACATTCAGTGTTCGACTTACGTAATGGTCCATTCTGGTCTGAAACGCCGACGATAATCCTCAGTCACGTTATCCTCCAGGTGAAAAGTTAGTCTGAAAACTTCGCCTCCAGCCTGTCCTCCTTGCAAACATTGCAACTGGCTTGACTTTCTATTTTAAAATGCTTAGTTCCAAACCTCTGACATTAAGTCTAGCTGCTCAAGTCAGTGGATATTAACCGTGTTTCGGGAGCGACGTGTTGTACTGTTGTTGTGATGTGGAGCGTGTAGCCGGTCTAAATAAAAGGGGATGTGTTTGTTGCAACGGTGTAAATTAAAGGGGAATGTGTTTGTTGTGGACAATTATTCTGCTCTGTGTGACAATAAATACATTAATGATGATATATTATATGTAATTTAAAACCAAAACTAAGGCCTCCGTATGAGTTTAAGACATGGACATGGTCATGTTTGTTGAATAAAATTTTTCTTTTTTTGACTGCCGATTTTTATTATTATTTTTTCCCGATCGCCGATCCTCTGAAAAGCACGTGATCGACGCCGATCCCGATCACGTGATCGGATCGGGACATCCCTAGTCAATATAAATAAGATGGCAAAGTTTGTTAACTGAAATAATACAACATTTTAGCCTTCATGGCAAATCAATAAAAAATGTTATCTTTTGGTCACATTTGTGGTGGCCTATTTTGTTTTCAACCAAATGCTGATGACATAAATGTTTATGCTCATAAAAGTATCACAACAAAGATTGTCAATCATAAATGTAATTTAGATTAAAAAATAAATATCTAAATAATTTTTTTTTCTTTTAAAGTCCATCATCTGTCATCACTCATCACCTTCAGCAAACTGAAACCTCACATGGAATTCAGCCCCTCAAAGCACGCCTGGATGATCAGCTGCCTTTGAATGAATGTTTTTTTGTTGTTACCCTAGTGGGAGTATTTAATTTTTTTTTCAATTCCATTGTGATTTTATGTCCTTTATGTATTTAACAATATAATTAGACATTATAGATGTCTCTGCAATGTGGTCCTTGTCATCCTTTTTTTTCATATCCACTAGATGGAGATCGGTAGGATTAAAGCACTGATATTCAGGATCTAGTAATCTTGAAAAGTCTGAATCTGGATCAGGTTGACCCTATCCTGGATTGCTTTGAAATACCAGGACAAAATCTGGCCGATTTGTCTGATCCTGCACAAAAAATGGGATTTAAAAATCTGATCGGATCAGATAGGGATTAAAAGTTTTGAACTCCTGGGCCCTGATGATTAGCAGAAAGAGGGTCGTTGAAGCAGTCTGTCTTGGATTATGGAGATGTGATTTATAGACATGCTACTGCTTCTGTTCTTAAAGGAACACGCCAACATTTTGGGAAATTAGCTTATCGTCTTCTCCAGAGAGAGACAAGAAGATAGATACCAGTTTCCTCTCTGTGTGTTCAGTAGAAAGCTATCTGGCTGCACATTAGCCTAGCTTAGCACAATGAATGGAAGCGGACAGTGCCGGTTAGCAGTGTGCGAACCATACCATGGTCTTCGGGAGCTCATTATTTTTCTTTCGGGGGGGGGGGGGGGGGGGGGGGGGGGGGGGGGGCTGTGACGCTTGCTGACATAGGCTATAGGTATGAGTAACGTTACAGAACCACACATAGTCCACACCACACAGGTGTCTGCATGCATGATGAAGACGCACATATTGAAATACACATGCTCAGATTAACCTTCGACATTATCTGACTTGAATACCTGTATTTTCTTTTTTTTAACGGCGGGTGAATTTGTGCCTGCAGGCTGCAGCGCCACCACGCTCCGAATGGTAAACGCAAGAATAGCATGCATGTTGCATGCATATTACGAGTAGGGTATATCTGCAGTGCCGCAACCCCATAGATTTATGCTATTGTCTATTACGGTGAATTAGTGCGCAAATCATTAATCATAAAGATAAGATAAGATAAGATATTCCTTTATTGATCCCCTTGGGGAAATTCAGGCATCATAGCAGCATGGGGGGGGGGGGGTGGGTACAGGTAGTAAAAAACAACACAGGCAGTGTAAACAATTAGGTCAATTTGGTCAATATAATTTACTATCTAACTAGCTGAAGAAAATATTCACATTATTCACAGTGTCACATAAGGTGCAGTATGCATAAGGTAGTGTTATAATTTACTATCTACTGAGTATACATTATTCACAGTATCACAGTATCCACTGAAATATACATTATTCACAGTATCACAGTATCACAGTATCACAGTATCCACATAAGGTGCAGTAAGCCTAAGGTAGTGTAGGTTGTCCTCCTTGGGTTCCTATAAGTCCCAGGTCAATGTCTGGTAGCAGTCGCTGCCCCCTGTTGTGGAGCCTGGAGGCTGCTAGTCGCTGCCCACTGCCCACATCAAAATAGCCTAATTGTATTATTATACACGATGATGACGATACAGAAAATTACAGAAAAATGAGAAATGCATGGCAAAAATAGCATTTATTGTCAGTATTTTAGATACCCCCCAAAAATTCACAAATCATGTTTTCAGGGGGGCTGATGTCTCATATAGGGGAGCCATGGCTCCCCCAGCTCCCCCATGGTTCGCACCCTGCCGGTTAGCCTTCGGGAGAGGTGTTAGTTGGACAATGCCTAGGCTAACCGGCACTGTCCGCTTCCATTCATTGTGCTAAGCTAGGCTAATGTGCCAGATAGCCCTTGGATTCTGTACATCACTCAGCCCTCACATTTATCACCGGTGATGGTTATAGCACTCACCATTGTATCCTGTACAATAAGGTTGTGTGGTCCTCTCTGGCAGAGAGACATTGTTGGAGATCTTCCCCCTTACAGTATATCACTTCATTATTGGACTGGTCCTCGGGATCCTATCATACTCGCTCCAGTGAGTGGCTTGACACTTCAAACCCCCAGAGTTCACACTGAACTTGGGTCTGCTTTTCTCTCCTGTGCCCCAGACACGTGGATAGTCTTGCAATGTGCATAAAAACTCAATACTTTAGTATCCCTTGGACAGTTTAAATCTTTAACAATCAACCATTTCACCCCAATCGGCGGTTGTTTCTAATTGTTTTATCGACTGACTTGCGTGTTCTTTTTTCTTCTGTATTTCTCAACATCATCTGAAATGATGGTTGAACTCTCAGTGATTTTCAAGACAAAATAAAGGTTGAATGAATGAATAGATGGATTTTCTCCTATGTATGTGGCTCAGTTTGCAGAGTAAATAATTCCCGCCATCAGCTCCACTCATAAGATTCCAGGGCATAGGGTTCAGCCTTATTTTGGGTCTCTAGCTTTCTCAACCCCCCCCCCCCCCCCAAAAAAAAAGATAATGCAGGCTTGCATCGGTCCCTCCTTTTCTCTCCGGCTCTACGATGATAAGGAAGCATATAAAATGTATTATCACTGCGTCAGATTAATTATGAATATTCACGGTACTAAAATAAAACGAGTGGGGGAAAAACAGGCGGAATATTGGATTGTATTTCACACCTTTTATGGTAAACATTAAACGTGTCCAATGGCCGCCGCGAGGCTCGCTGAGAGCGCCGGTGACGGCATCGGTCGAGGAGGAGGAGGTGGAGTGAGAGGACACAGCGGTAGCTTGAGGGCGACTCGGCCCGAGCTCGCGTGGGAAACGCGTATCGCTGCGGCACTATCAGAGAGCGGAGAACAGCACCGCTGTAGGCACGGTGATAAGGCAGAGATATGGCAACGGAACGGGCCCCCTGAAGGGGTGAACAGGCAGAAGGGCCGACTCTCTCTCTCTCTCTCCTACAGTGAATTCTACACGCTGGAGGGCCCTCCCACGCTACTGGAACGGTGCTGGAAACGACTTCTTGGACAAGGCCGCAGACGCAATTATTTCGATATATCGGAGCCAAAGGGAAGCTTTTCAGTCTGCCGCCTCGTGCTGTGATGCGCAGCATCCTTATGCGTTTTGTGTGGATCTAACCCTTGACCTTGAACGTTTTCTATCCCCCATTATGCATATATGGAGTTCAACAAACAGTTATACACACACAGAGCCGGATACGTACTGGTACTGACAAGCTGGATGTCCAGAGTGTCCTGTCCTAGGGTGTTTAGCGCGGTGCAGGTGAAGACTGCGTAGTCCAACGCTGCGCTCACGTTCACCACTCTGATGGTACCAGTGTGGAACGATCCCTCTCGCACCACCTGCTCCTCGTACCTACAGCACACGCACCCACCCACCCACGCACGCAAGCAGATACACCCACGCATACAGTATACACACATTTAATTTAATTTCAAACCTTTATTTAAACTCGAAAGGCAACTGAGGTTTCCCCTCATTTACAGTCACGTCGAGTGTACACACAGAAATAAGCATTGCAGTAAAAGAAAGGGCATATCAAATCACACAGCATATAACATCATAACAATAAGACACGGCAAAAGGCAAGGAAAACAAACCAACTAAAACACAAACAACTTGATTGACAAAGGTTGGAGATCAAGGTTTTAAACTCTGCAACAGAGGGGATAATTCCAAGTGTTTATTCCATGAGTTTGGAATTTCTATCAAAATGCAGAAATGCCCCGTCACTAGTAGGACAGGTTCCATAGGTTCCAAAATTCCACTCCAATAAGGATGTAGTATAAGGAGGTAGCTTACCAATAAGGGCCTTAAAAATGTACAAATACCAGTGTTTGTACACATACTATGTGTTCATGTATGTATATATGTACTACGGTCTGTGGGAGCTCCCCTGAAATGTCGTTGTATACTGTGCAATGACAATTAAAAGTCTATTCTATTCTATACACATTTGAGCTTTTGACATTAGGGAAGCTAGATCTCTAAATATAAAAATAAACAAGCTAAAACGTACCTCTTCACCATAGCCTTTTAATACACTCCGCTGTTGATTGTACTGTAGCACAATTTTACTCTGTCCATTCTATTTTATTGCACTGCACTAAACCCTGAGAGGGAGGTTTGCCCTGAGTGGGAGGTTCGAAGGGTCAAAGTGGGTATCAAACAGGAGGGAAGACTGTCAGGTTTTAAACTGTGGATACCAAACAGAGAAGGTAAAGACGACTTTAAACTCTTAAACAGTAATCCAGAACTATTTTATTGCGCTGTAAAAAACTGATTTTTATATGTGTTTATATGTTATATTTTTTATGTCTATTCTATTCTACTACTTATTGCACTGCACTATTGCACTATTTTACTCTGTCTATTCTATCTTACTCTTTTTATTACTGTCTATTTTTAAACCATAAACAAGGTGGCCTGTTGGGATGTTAGATCCTCATGTGAAAAACTGTGATTTTATATGTCTGCACTTTATGTGCTCATTTTTATGCCTGTCTTTTTTTCTGTTGTGAAGCACTTTGAGTTGCAATTTCTGTATGAAAGGTGCTATACAAATAAAGTGTATTATTATTATTTGCACACACACACACACACACACACGCACACATGTGCACACAGAAAGACGTAGAGATAAAACGTGAGCAGGCAGACAGCAGGGACTGTGATGTCCTACAGATGTGCGCTAAGTCACCCAATTTCACACATCAAAGAAGCATTAAACCGGTATTTGCATAGTGGAAAGCGAAGTAGAAAATGTACTAGAGATCTGGATTTGAATGGTGAAATAACAGGGTGGATACATACAGTATAAACGAAATCAGAGCCTGATCTAATTGTGAGGCATCATCAATATGTAACCACATGCTCACAGTATAGCATGGAGGTTTCTGCATCGTTAGTCATGCCTGCCTTAAGCGCAATGCAGGGGAGACTTGTGAAATGTGAAGGGAAAAGGATATCTATGCTCAGTCAGTCACTCACTCAGTCACTCAGTCACTCAGTCACTCATTCACTCATTCACTCACTCACTCACTCACTCACTCACTCACTCACTCACTCACTCACTCACTCACTCACTCACTCACTCACTCGACGGGCGACAGTGGCTCAGGGGGTAGAGCAGTTGTCTGGTAATTGGAAGGTTCCCGGTTCGATTCCCTATCCTCCCGGGCAGGGTATCCTTGAGCCCTAACCCCTAAATTGCTCCTGATGAACAGGTTGGCACCTTGCACGGTCGCCTCCGCCATCGGTGTGTGAATGTGTGAGTGAATGGGTGAGTGTGAGGAACAAAATTGTAAAGCGCTTTGGATATTTTTTTTGACAAATCCCAATCAACCATTGTGTTGAAAATGGCCCTAAAGTATCTATCTATCCATCTATCCATCTATCCATCTATCCATCTATCCATCTATCCATCTATCCATCTATCCATCTATCTATCAATCAGCACCATTTACTCACTCACTCACTCCTGTTCTGACCTGGGGTTGGCGAAATCCATGGGCACGCCGTTTCTTGCCCATGAGAAGTGGACCCGGGGGATGCCCTCGGCCTGGCAGACCAGCTCCACGGTGGTGCTCCCGTCCCCCCTGCTCGCCACCTTCCTCCACTGGGCTCCCTTCTGAAGCTCTGGCTCGACTAGACGAGACAGGACCGGCGCATCGTTAATCCACGCACGAACAGACACACTCTACACAGAGCGGCACACGCATGTGTAAGTTATACGCATAGACGGATACACAAACAAACACGCACATGCATATGCAAGCGCTCACAAAAACGCACGAGTGGGTGAAATAAAGGCAAATGGTATTTGTAAGACACAGTATGTGCTCTTCTCTATGCTTTTTAGCTTTTTTTAAACTTTGAAGATGCCCATTTGAAAAGTGAGTAACACTATCAATACAATAATTTTTACACCAAAACCAAATATGTATTTAAAAAATAAGCCCCCACCTCTTGAAAATCTAAACATAACATAAAAAACTAGTTTTCTGGCTATTCCGCTATATTTGTACGGCCTCACTAGTCTAGTAATACCAGTGTATAAAGACTTTAAAGGTCCCATGCATTGCTATTCCTTGCACTATTTGAGCAACTTTACACAATTCCTGTGAGTCTATGGAACACATCTGTAAATATCTTTTTTTTAATTGATTCTTTTATATTTTTAATCAAGTACTCAAAAGCAAACATTTTCGACCTCATGATTTCATGCTGTTTGTGCTGGGCTCCGCCCATAAGCGATTTGAGTGACAGTCACCCACACAGTCTGCGACTGGCAGACAGAGAGAGAGATAGAGATTGATGGGGATACTAATTAATTTCGCCGCAGGGGGGCATAATCCCACGGGACAATGCATTGGTAACTTGTTTCAAATGACAATATATACCTCTGTGAATATTATTGCATGGATTGGAATACGAGCGTGCGCAAAGATATTTTGACAGTGATATGGAGTGCTCCCGAGGTCCCTCTCTCTCTCTCTCTACCAGGGAGAAGCCCTGCGCGTCAGGTTGTGTGTAAAATGCGTGTGTTTGTTTCCCCAACAGAAGCTCCTCCTCTCTCTCTCTCTCTCTCTCTCTCTCTCTCACCCTCTCTATCGCTCTCTATCTCTCTCTCTCGCTCGCTTGTTCTCTGCCTCGCTTCACTTTGAGGAAGTGAAGGTATTTCCACTCGCTCTGCTGTTGAGGGGGCGGAGATATGCAAATCAGTATCTTATTCACGTCAGCAATACCGTCAAATCAGAACGGCTTAGTTGAGTGAGGGAAGATCTCGTGAACTCAAGACTAGACTGATGAGTCAATATGATAATTAACGACACAGACCACATTGATATAATCCCCCATTGCTAGGAAACAATGCTAAACACTGGAAAAGGCCATTTATAATGCATGGGACCTTTAAATTAATTTGTAATACTTTAACAATAACATTTCTATTACAAATGTAAACATTCATTGTTCATTATTATTATTATTATTATTCAGTCATAGGATGCCAGCCTGTTAGGCTCATGCAGCCAGACGCCCCCCCCCCCCCCCCCCAGCGCGGCGACCTCACTCACAGTGTACCACCAGCTGCACCTCCACGCTGGCAGGGGGCGCTATGCCGTTGTCCGCGGTGCACCAGTAGCGTCCAGCATGGGCCCGAGTCACGTCGTGGATGGTCAGCAGCCCAGACTCCTCCTGCTGGGTCTCCTCTCCCTCCTCCATCTCTCCCTCCCCCTTGAGGAACACAGAAAGAGGTGGAATGAGAGGAGGAGGAGGAGGAGGACAGCGGCCATAACTCCCACACAGAACCTCTCCTCCCCTACGGCGAGAGAGCCGTTGGGGTGGGGGGGTGGGGGGAGTGAGCGATGCCTTCTAAGCGGAGTGGCGAGTGAGTAAAGACAGGAAGAAAGTGAGTGAGAATGGAGTAGGGGGGCAGGGTAGGGAGGGGAGATCCGGGACAAAGAAAGATAATGCCAAGGATTGGGGAGCCAGAATAGAGAGCACAGCCGGGGGGGGGGGGGGGGGGGGGGGAGAGAGAAGAGCAGTAGATACAGAGACCACGCCAGGTTGACAAATGTGCCCTTTAGTCGTGCGGCCGTAATGAAAGCTATTTTTCTGGATTTGAGCCGAATGTGGAGCAGGGAGAGGTGGGGGCGGAGGGATGGTTGGAGCCGGTGAAATATGGTGCATCTGTGCATTTAGAAGGAGGGAGTGATGAACGGCAAGAAAGGGTAGAATAATAGAAAGGAAGCCAGATAAAGAAAATAAAACACTTGGGTGTGTGTGTGTGTGTGTGTGTGTTTGTGTGTGTGTGTGTGTCCCTGCACAGCCCGATCTAGCTTCAAATAGGTAAATAAAGTAATCTACCATGGGAACAAGGTACTTAATGTATGTTATGTTATAGCCATACATAATATATTTACGTTTTGTATCGGCGAAAGTCCCAACAAAAACAGTGCAACTGGAAGTAGAACTAACAATGTTTAGGGGGGCATGCACTCACCACTAGAATAAAACACCCACCCTGATACAAACACAGCAATACTGATGATTGATAGCCTCGCCTCGCCCCAACCCTAACCCCAAACCTAACCACGCTGTTACCTTAAACTAACTATAACCTTAACCCTAACCCTAACCCTAACTTTCTATCTCAACATTAAAATTAACCATCATCATAGTATTGCTGTGTTTGTATCAGGGTGGGTGTCACTGTCTTGGTCTAGTGGTGAGAGCACTCACCCCCCACCCCAGTTAGTTTCACTCCTGGTTGTGGTGTTATCGTAATATCTAATAGAGCTTTCTGATCATATAATCTACTCTACTGCGTTGTGTTCTGTTGGCTCTATGTCGTATTACCAAAACCTATGTAGCACGACGGAGGAAAAATAATCAATGATTGTTATTGTTATTGTTATTGATGGTTATTATTTCTCAAATGGTGGGTTTATTCAAATCCACAAAGTATACAAAAATGTTCTGTTTCAATAAATGAAGTTGTCTGAACACAAGTTAGGAAGTACTATGCCACGACCACTTGTGTCCAGTCTAATAAAAAGTAGTTAAAAGTAACAATCTTCAATGGAGCTTTGGTTGTTGCGTCTCGTTGGTTGTTGATTCTCGTTTCCAAGGAGACAAAGGAATATTTGTTCTCGTCCTCAGCGTCTTCAAGCAGGTCCTTCCTCCGTTTGGCGGTGCATAACAGATCTTCAAGAGCTTCCTTTTCTGTCTGGTCCGTGCAGACCCTCTTAAAGGCTAAAGCCCGCCCCTGAGCGAACGTCGACCGGGTTCGTCAGGGGGCGGACCTCTTAGTTCTGATTGGCTAAAGCTCACAGCGGCCATTTTGGATTAGGGTCGGCGGCCATCTTGATTCTTAAAGGGGCAAGGCACTCTATTTTTAAGGAAAAGAGTTACCTTTCTAAAGTTTAACGTTTAAAGGTACAGTATTAGATTTTACTAACTGAAGAATTAGCGATTAGTTATTAATTGACTGAGTTAGTTCAAGTCTTTTCCTGAATTCTGTGGCTTTCTAAATACCTCATTTTGATTATAGGATCTTCAAATGATTATCTATTTTAGTCTATTTGGTTTTAAGACAAACTGTTGCATTTATAAATATTCTTTAACCTTATCTTTGAAGTTAGATTAATTTTCTAAGTACATTACACATATTTTGCCACCTTAATTACTTAGTTATTAGTAGTCTATTAGTCTATTTTAAACTATTTCACTGGCTTAATTAGACTTTGCAATGATGTATAAGTGTCTGGTTTAATCTCATCTTAATCAATACACTATTTTATAACTATTGAGACTAGTTTTCCTACTGAATTACTATTAGTTTTGGTGGTGGTTACACACTTATAAATCAAATGGTATTCCTCTGTGTCAGACAAACAGAGTTTCCCACACAACTGGCATCCTGCCTCCTAATCATGTCAGACCAGATGGCTAGGGCCCCCAAAATAGTTTGAGGGGGGGGTTCTACTCAACAGTTGGGTATCATCTCCTACAACCTATTGTTCTATTCAGCTCGGTCAACAAACCACTCTATTCAAATGCTAACTTTAGCCAACTAACAGCCCAGTTTTTATTATTTTACTTGTTCCAACGTGGAGGAGAGGAGAAGACTGTATTTACTTTGTCCCAAGGCCTATTTACAGTTGCGGGGGCAAGAGACGTGACTGTAATTAAATCACTCTTTTCAGTCCTATGTGCAAATTAAGGGCGGTGTCATTTTGTGATTCCCCACCGCTCCCTTCCGGGGGAGATGAGACATCGCTTGACTCCAGAGCCTCTATTTTATCCACCAAAGTAACTTCTAAAAGTGCACTGCAATCTTACAGTTTATCAGATTCTCCCTGTAGCGGTCGACCTTGGGGACCTTAAATCAAGACTCATAGCAGTTTGAGACTGAAATTATACCACTGTTTTGACCCGTTTCTTTTGTTACCTTCGCAGATACAAAAAGTAAATATATTACGTATGACTATAACATAAAGTACATTATGTACCTTTTTTCCTGTGGTCGAGATTAGTACTTTATTTACGTTTTCTGATGAGACCGTGTGTCCCTGCAGCTCTCACCAGCCATTTCCAGGAGAACATGCCAGGTACAACAGGGTTGGCATCTGCCACGCATATCAGGTCCGCCGTCTCCCCCGTGTCCACGTGAACAGGGTCTCTCTCTGCCATCACACTCGGCGCGTCTGCAGGAAGGGAGAGGGACACGACAAAACAAATGGAGCCGTGCAGACTCAAAGGTTAACATAACAAAACCTTGGGGATCTGCCATTTGCCGAGTCATTACACAGGAGTGTTGTATTTTTATAATTATCGCTGAACTCCTTTTTGTTTTCACCTCATTCATCACCCTTAAATTGGACATTGAGGTGTTTGAAATACACTTAACCGTTCGTTAACCTCACTATATGTTTTTGGAGCGGTCCGGACACTTTGCCGACCGGTGGGAGGGTCATACTGTATGACCCAGAAGAAGCTATTATTATACTCTGAAGCTGTTTCCTTACTTTTACCCAAGTAAAATTTGCATGAACAAAGTCCCATCATCCTCATATAGTGCGTCCAGATCATCAGCGTCAAGCTAACGTTCATAACTAAACCCAATGTCCTCACATGCCGACTTCAAGTTTAGCAGCAATGTAGAAGTTTCAACCATACAATCATTTTTATTTGTACCACGTCTTCTTTTCCCAGATAGCAAAAGGTGTTAATTCAATGTTGATTTATGGTCACAATGCTTGATTTTTGGTTAAGGTCGACGATTGATGTTGAATCACCCATTAACCGCTAAAGCGATTGACTAATGTTGAAAACATATCATTGAATCAATATTGTTTTGTGGTTGCATTTTAATGATTGAAATGCCAATATCTAATAAATGTTGAATCAACGTATGGCTGCTGCTCAACGTATGCTGTCGTCATTGTCTCATCACCCAGACTGCACTGCACTTGTGCCCCGCCTCCCAGAATGCACCTGTGCGGCAGCTTACTGGCAGCTAGCTACCTCATGTCTCCATTGTCTCTCTGCATGGTGAGTACTGCATGGCAATAATGTCGATTATGTTGTATGTTGTATGTTGTATGTATGCTTTCGATTGCAAACGCCAGTGGAGTAGTGCCGTGTTCGTTTTTACATGGTAGAGAATATTATATTAACCGTTATGCATGCCCTGCTAGCTGAAGCTAATTTAGCTAGTAGCGTTAGCAGTTAGCTATAATGTTTCTTGATTTTGGTGTTTAGTGATATCCACCTGTTGCATATAAGAATATAAGAGGCCAGGTATCAACGTTAGCTCCCGGAACGATAGCCAGTTAGTTAGCACCAGCCAGGTATCAACGTTAGCTCCCGGAACGATAGCCAGTCAGCCAGACCAGCCAGGTATCAACGTTAGCTCCCGGCTAACTGGCTATCGTTCCGGGAGCTAACGTTGATACCTGGCTGGTGCTAACTAACTGGCTATCGTTCCGGGAGCTAACGTTGATACCTGGCAACATTGAATTAACGTTTTTAAAATCAAACGTTTTCAAGTATTATTATCACTACTATGTCACAAATACATGTAGAATGTAAAACGTTAGTTTAGCAATAGGTTAAAAGTGAGTTTATATCATTTTAAGTTATTTTTTCAACTCGCGTTTTTGACCCGGAAGCGGAAATGAAAATGTTGAACGATCAGAATTGGAATCTTTTTGCGGCCATTTTCAAGAGGACCTCGCTAGCTATCTGCCAGTGTTGAAATTTCACCAAACTACACTTCCTGTGGTCCGCTATGGTCGTTCAAAGTTCGGCGTTCTGAATGAAACATATCAATAATTGTTATGATTCGCGATAATAAGCTACAAAAGGTAACGTTTTTGACAAATATTGAAACGCAGTCAGTTTCTCCACACTATTGTAATCATGTAGGAATAATTAGATCTGAAATTAGTTACAAAATGATTACACTGTGGGAGAAATAAAAAAGTACAGTCGATTACATTAAATATCAGTATATGTTATTAATATTATGCACGCTTGGTGATACTATATCCAAATTGAACTCGGCCATTTGAAAGATACTATATGTATATATATATAAATGTGCGAATTGGCTATAATAAGGTAATGTATAAGCATATATTCTATATTCTATAATAATATTTCAAATTGCATTGGTCCGGATGGGAGAATTCAGTACTGTATATACAAAACCTTCAATTTGATCATATTCCCTTTATTAATGTCCTTAGATCTTTTGTACACATGATCTCAAGAGGGTACTGAATGAGCTCAGTGGCAGTTTTTTAAGTTTGGTCATTATTATCATGGTTTTATTCACTGTCAAAGATGAAAAGAAAAATCATAATTCATATTTTCCTTTGTTTCATCAGAATTTAAGCAAGCCTAGTAATAGACACAATATTTCTGACACTGAGAATACATTCATTGAGGTCCATAGATGTTCCTAGATACCAAGAATATGCAAATAGCCCTTGTAGAAGTGGAGCAATATTCCATTTACCTAGGTATACATTTTTACTGATTTTCACCTGGGGTGGAACAGGTTAAACTGTTAAATGGTCATTTTAAAACTAATATAAGAAATTAATGTATAGTGGTATATTTATGAGGGGAAAGCATATTTGCAACAACTTTTAACATTTATACAGGTAGGTTATTGATAACTAATTCTGTTATGAGTGTCATATTACAGTGACATTCATACAGTATCCTTTGATTTCACATAATTTAATTATTATTTCACAATAAAATGCTGTAATCAAAATCCTCTGTAATATCACATCAGATTTTGTAATCTCACAATAACATAGCAATATTTCACATGAAATAATAGTAATCAAAATCGAAAGACCATTTGCATATTATTGGTATCTAGGGACATCTATGGACCTCAGGGAATGTATTCACATTGTCAGAAATATTGTGTCTATTGCTTATTTTTATAACGTAATTTTTTTCTGTGGCTTATCTAAATACTAATTTGATGCTATGACTATGTTTATATCGCTATATGCTTCATCTCCCCTTTAAGCTTAGGCACTCTTTCGAAGTTGGTTAAGGTTAGAGTTTGTCTTAGAGCATGGCGATAGAACGCCAGGTAGTTTGCAGGCTGTTTGGCGTGCCACTGGTCCTGCTAATGTTGAATGAATGAATGAAAACTTTATTTAACAGATTGCAGAAGGGGTACAATACAGTATGGCTCAATACACACAATTGTTAAGGGGATGCAGACCAGAGAAAGATGTTTTTGTCTCGTTTACATCAGGGTCCCCCATTTTCAATTCATAGTGACATTTATGACATACACATGATGACATTTATGTCTCCCCCCTTTTTTCTTTCTTTTTCCAGAATCACGTACCAGTTTCAAGAAGCCGCACGTTGCAGCAATTGAAGCAAAGACCTGTTCTAGCCAAGTAAATACCACAATTTATGTACCATTACATTGACTATATAGTTAGAAGTTTGGTTATATGCATGGTATTTTCTAATGAACAATATAACAATAATATAATAATGGACTC
Organism: Notolepis coatsorum; assembly: GCF_963971535.1. NCBI lineage: Eukaryota > Metazoa > Chordata > Actinopteri > Aulopiformes > Paralepididae > Notolepis > Notolepis coatsorum. Next base: position 77,911,962 of record NC_140183.1, read on the forward strand.
TCTTGATATTGATCAAAATGTAGAATTATGCAAGCTTTTCACCCTGCACATTGCAATGCAGCACATTAAAGGGGAACTATCTTATAAATGGCCTTTTTGAGTGTTTAGCATTGTTTCCTAGCTATGTGAACTTATATTAATATGATCTATGTCTCAAAATTCTCATATTGGCGCATTCTTCCAATTCTCCTCTCACAATATTCACCCTCACTGAACTGAGTCGTTTGAAAATGTGCCTATATGTGATGTCATATAGTCACTGCTGCATGTTAATGTGCAGGGGAACACGACGATGCACAGTGGTTTAGGAGCCCAGGCTCAAAACAGCTCGAAATCTTGAGGTAGAAAAATGCTGTTTTTGAGGACTTGATTAGAAATACAAAACAATGAATACAAAAAATATATATATTACAGAGGTGTTCCATAGACTCACAGGAATTGTGTAAAAGTGCCCAAATAGTGAAAGAAATAGTAAAATAGTTCCCCTTTAATCAGGACCCTCCCCCCTTTTTTCTTTCTTTTTCCAGAATCACGTACCAGTTTCAAGAAGCCGCACGTTGCAGCAATTGAAGCAAAGACCTGTTCTAGCCAAGTAAATAGCACAATTTATGTACCATTACATTGACTATATAGTTAGACATTTGGTTATATGCATGGTATTTTCTAATGAACAATATAACAATAATATAATAATGGACTCTCTTGATATTGATCAAAATGTAGAATTATGCAAGTGTTTCACCCTGCACATTGCAATGCAGCACATTAATCAGGACCCTCCCCCCTTTTTTCTTTCTTTTTCCAGAATCACGTACCAGTTTCAAGAAGCCGCACGTTGCAGCAATTGAAGCAAAGACCTGTTCTAGCCAAGTAAATACCACAATTTATGTACCATTACATTGACTACAGCACCTCATCACTATGTCATCTTATTCTCGGGCTAAAAGACGTAGAGTCAACAAATTACTGAGAGAGACAGAGCAGGCTATCCTCACTGATTATAAGTTAATTGTTGCTGCTAATTCAAGGACAAACCATCACTCTTTAGAGAACTACAACACCCCATCTGGTGTTTCACAGCGTAGACAGATGGCCGGCGATGATGGGCAGCTTATGAAAGGCAAGTCTATTGGACATGGTGTAATTCCTCGTGTGATTTGCTGCTTATTTTTATTTCTCACTTAATGATTTTAACTCTTCTTCTGAAGACCTTACCATCCAGAAGAATAATTCAATGCTGGCTGAATTACTTGTCGTGGTGAAGGATCTATCGAGAGATGTGCAGTTCATCAAGACCGAGTTGGCTGAGGGCAACATATCTGGTGGGACCAGGGGACACGGCGTGGCCACCACAACCACTATGCTCCCCTTCCAGCTGCCAATCGCCAGTGAACAAGACTTCAATGAGACAGAATCATTACTGATGGAGCAATCAGTCCGTCAAAAGATGGTAATTTATTGAACTGCATTCATTTATCAAATGTAGATCGTTTCAGTGTGGTCTTGTTCAGGGGAAAAATGTGTTTAGCACTTTCTAGTTCAAAACGTGTTAGAGCTTGTATATCTGCTATTTATGAAACGTTTTGAAATTGTTCAAATATACCGTTTACATATGGACAGGAGGGTTAATGTGGTTAAACCTAATGACTGGCATGGGCTGGAATATCAGTGCATGCATAAAGTGTGTGTATAAACAAGTTGGTTGCTCTGTGTTCATAAAATAAACGTTATGCTGTTTCTAACGCAGGGCCTTCATTTTCTTCTCTCTGATTTAGATTTCTCGCCTGGCTTTGGTAGGAGGCACCAATTCAGAGAACCTGATCAGACTGATGTTGAAAACTGCTATGACCAACGCCCTGGCCAGTGGGTTCAACTGGGCTGGAAAGAAAGACAAGCGTTGTTCAGAAAGCAAGAAGCCATTCAAGCACACCACACTACAAGCCTGCATGTTTGGTGAGCTTCCTCCCCTGCAAACTACTTCATAGGTTAAGTTTAGGTAGTGAGGTGGTGATGCTGGTGATGCTGGTGATTCAGAATATAATTATGCTGTTGCAAAAACTTTAAAAAAAAGTGTTATGTTGGAATAAAGTGATGAAAGTGCAACCTATAAGAAATGGACAACGTAATTGAGCTTTAGAGGTGCATGGATACACATTGTATTGCCTAGATGGTGTCAGGCTAGGCGATTGCTTAATTCTCTTTCCTGTCCAGTCTAACTGGATGCTGACTGTAGCTTGTTACTGTAGACCTACAGAGTGAGTAATTGAGTGATTAAAAAAAATCGCACTCGTGTGAAGTGAGGGCCGGGTGCTCTTATCATCGTACATCATCTCACCCACCTCTCTTCCTCCCTTTTTTATTTTTGTGTCTATCAGCTGCTGCTCGACAGTTTTACCCCAAGCTGACCGACCAGGACTACAGCGAAACTGTCAAGAAGTGGCTTCGTTATGCGCCAGACCGGGAGGGAGGCATCTCAAGGAACCGAAGTGACCCAAACTTAAGTCAAGCGAACCAGAGTCAAACTTAGGGTACCCCAGCACAGCACAGCACACACACACTGTTTCCCTGGTTCATACAGTACAAGGAATTACCCTGGCATCTACTTGAATGACTTATGCTGCTTCAGCCTGTTCTTGGAACCGAAGTGACCCAAACTTAATTGTCAAGCGAACCAGAGTCAAACTTAGGGTACCCCAGCACAGCACAGCTACCCCAGCACAGCACAGCACACACTGTTTCCCTGGTTCATACAGTACAAGGAATTACCCTGATGGACACTGTTCTTCCATGGACGGCATCTACTTGAATATGCTGCTTCAGCCTGTTCTTGGAACCGAAGTGACCCAAACTTAATTGTCAAGCGAACCAGAGTCAAACTTGGGGTACCCCAGCACACTGTTTCCCTGGTTCATACAGTACAAGGAATTACCCTGGACACTGTTCTTCCATGGACGGCATCTACTTGAATGACTTATGCTTCAGCCTGTTCTTGCAGTGTTTATTTTTTTTATTTTTAATTTTAACCTTTATTTACCCAGGGTAGGTTCGCTGAGCACAGATGCTCTTTTTCAGCTACGCCCTGCTTCACATTCACAGAGTTCCATTCACACCTGGGAGCTGCCCAGGCCTAACAAAATTAATAGTTGGTTTCAGGTTGCCGACCGACCCTGCCGATTTAGGTGCGACCCAATATATTTTATGAGTTTTTAGAAAAAATTATGAAAAAAAAAAAAAAATAAACCTTTTTAATAAAGTTTCATAGAAATCTTAGTCAAACATTTAGTATTATGGATATTAAACATGCTGGCAGAGTACATGCATCCATGTTGTTGTGAACATTTTAATTAAATAAAGAAATTCCCTATCCATAGTCGCCGTGGGAAAGAATAAAATAAAAAAATAAAATAAAATAAATTCCCTACCTACCCATGGCCAAACTGACAACCAACCTGAAACCAACTATTAATTTTGTTAGGCCCCAGTACAACCACAGTCTGACACTGTTGGCCACTGAGCAACTCCACTGGAGCAGTTGGGGGTTTAGTGCCTTGCTCAAGGGCACTTCAGCGGTTGGTGTTAAGGGTATGGGAGAGAGTTATATGGGAGAGAGTTATAGAAACATTAGGGGTGTAACGGTACACAAAATCCACGGTTCGGTACGTACCTCGGTTTTGAAGACACGGTTCGGTATTATTTTCGGTACAGTTAACCTACTAATAACACTTAAGTAAATCTGAAGATTATTATATAGCAGATGCCTTGGAGGATAAGTCGTGGACAACTGTAGATCATCTAAGCTCCACTGTGTTTAAATTCAAATCCTATGCCATTGTTTATATTTAACCCTTGTGTCTGAAAACTAAAGTATTATACTCTTATTAGGGGACTAAATTGAAAAACTCCATAAAAAGATTATGTTGAAATAATTTCCCACTTTCTTTTCCATAAATATTTTATTCAACTTCAGCCCTGATCATAACCATTTTTTATATAATTTTTGTAATGAAATACTCCCACTTTTCTGAAAAGAGTTGTTAAATATGACAAAAAAAAGAATATGTGGTGGTTATGATCGGGCTGAAGTGGAATAAACAATTTATGAAGAGTAAAAAAAAAAATACAAGATAATTAAAAGATTATGCCACATATTATGTTGGCTCATCACTGCAAAGTTATCAAACAAATACGAATCTGATCAGACACAAGGGTTAAGTTGTTGTTCCCTTTCTAATTTCCTCAAACATCTAGTCTAGTTAATGTGATCAATATTATTTGACAATTGATGCTTTTTGTTGGACATTTCAGTCAGTAGTGAGCTCATACTTTGAGCTCATACATTTATAGTTAAAATGATTGCAATCTTGTCTTCGTTGTGCATGAATGCGTGTGCTCACCACACACAATATGTGTGTCACTATTCTGGCAGTGGCTATATTGTTAATGAAAGCCTGTTATAAGGTCTGTTATTTGTTTTTTGTAAAGTTTTAGTCACTGGAAGTTCTGATACCCTAGAAAAAAATAAATTTTCATTTTAAAAGCCATGTTGTCATTTTTGTTCACACATTTTTGGAAATATGGTCATATAAGAATTTTATTATTATTTATTTAACAATAGTGTGTTTAACAGCAGGACAAAAACATGTAATGTTATGATGTATACATATCAGCAGCAATATTTTAATGTAAAATGTACATTAATCAGTATTGATTCCTTAACTTTACAAGTTACAAGTAGATGTACAAGTTACAAATGTACAAGTAGAGTACCATTTAGATCAGGGGTGGGCAATTATTTTTCCCGGGGGGCCGAATGAGCAACTGAAAATATGTTGGGGGGCCGGGCCAAAATTCCAAACTCAATTATGCATAATATACATTTTATTTCTATATAAAAAGCAGTAAATGGCATTGTTTTGCCCCCTGGTAAGAGTGTATGTTATTATTTGGCAATTAAAAGGTGAGGTTAGCTTTCAAAAATATAATTTATTCAAATAGAATTTATTTCCAAAATTATAAACTAAATGTGAAACATGAATAACGAGTTTCTATTGTTTCTATTGAAACAAGGATTTTCTTAGCTTTCTAAAGACATCACATCATCTTATAGCAAAAATAAACAAGACATGTCACTGAACTGTGTAAAGAAAAGTGTCCCCGTTTTGTAGCCTTTTTTACTTTACATGCCTATATTAAACATTTAAGAAAAAAAAATATCAAGTGTCCCATTTCACTTGTTATATTTCCACATTTTAGTGTTCTTCAGTTCTTTTTTGTTTCATTCAGTGTGAGAAATCCAGTCTCTGTTGAGCTTTAACAAGTCCATCAAAGTCAGGTTGCATGTCTGAGGTGGAGATGCGAAGCAAAGCTGCCAGATGTTCATCAGTGAGAGAGGATCTGTACCTGGACTTGGTAAATGTCATGACTGAGAATGTCTGTTCACATATGTAGGTGGATCCAAAGAGAACCAACATCTTCTGAGCATGTCTCCTAAGCGTATATTGTGCGTGTGAACGTTGACATGAAAAAAAAAGCTAAAAAAAAAAAAAAAAAAAAATATTAAAAAAAATATTTTTTTTAATTTTTTTTTAATTTTTTTTTATTATCATGTAATCTTTCGCGGGCCGGTCAGAATCATCCCGCGGGCCGGATGCGGCCCGCGGGCCGTACAATGCCCAGGTCTGATTTAGATTATGGTTGAATAAACATTGATGTCTAACATTGATTCAATATAAAATCAACTAAAATGTGCATGTAGATTACCATTTAGATTATGGTTGAATAAACATTGATGTCTAACATTGATTCAATATAAAATCAACTAAAATGTGCATGTATATTACCATTTAGATGATGGTTGAATCAACATTGATATAGTATCAGCTATGGTTGACACCTAACGTTGATTCAACGTTAGGGTCATAGACAACGATCTATATAATTTAGATGTCAGGCTTCAACATAGATTCAATATTTCTGCTGAACCCTATTTCAACGTTGATTCACTAATTTTTTGCTATCTGGGTTCTGTCTGGGACTCACCATAGAAGCGTGTGGTTGTGATGGCGGCCATCGTGTTTTCAAATTATTTAGTGTATTGTGCTCATGTGACCACTAATTTCCAGAGGAAGTATCCCTGAAACAGGTCTAGGTTTAGCAGAATAATTAAATATGGTGGTGCAGAGAAGCCACGCATAGTTTCAACAGGCAGCATCCAAAGGCAGCCTGGCTACAACCGCCTCCCGTCCCGACTCTCTTCATCCCTCTGTCACTATGCATATGTCCTGGTTACAGGGGGCCGCATCCCCTCCCCTTCCCGCTTGTCAAAATCCCTCCGCCTCAGAGAGACCCTGCGTCCTTCCAGCAGGTATCGTGTTCTTACAACCATTAGCGGCTGCTTGTCTTCCCTCGTGTTCCTACACGCGGCCCAGCGGTGGGAGAGACGCCGCGGAGAGGCAATACATGCAGGTCCTCGACGGGATCCGCCACTGTCTGCCTTTTAACCAGGAACGACATGGTTAAGTGGGTTACACTGCCGGGCCCGCAAAACCTATTACGATCCTCCATACATTATGAATACCTACAACTGTCAGGTCCGATCGGGTGGAGGCGGCGGCGGTGCATTAGGCTCGTACCGTGCGCTCCGGTGGAACAGGCAGACCTAGATTCTCCACAGTGTTATTATTAAATCATCAGCGGAGAGACCAGCGGGCCGGGGGCTGCAGGCTGGGCCGGGGGCTGCAGGCTGGGCCGGGGGCTGCAGGCTGGGCCGGGGGCTGCAGGCTGGGCCGGGGGCTGCAGGCTGGGCCTGGGGCGCTGCTGGACGTGCAGGGCCATGTGTGGGGGCTTAATGACAGTGGGCAGGTTGACAGGGGCGTGGCCCCAAATGCATTGTGTACAGTGTGTGTGCGCAGTGTGTGTACAGTGTGTGTGTGTGTGTGTGTGTGTGTGAGGAGGGGGGAGCAATGTGATGGGGGGGGGGGGGGGTTCATGCATGGTACGTGTGTGTATGAGTGTGTGTGTGTGTATATTTGTGTATGTGTGTGTGTGTGTGAGGAGGGGGGAGCAATGTGATGGGGGGTCATGCATGGTGTGTGTGTGTGTGTGTGTGTGTGTGTGTGTGTGTGTGTGTGTGTGTGTGTGTGTGTGTGTGTGTGTGTGTGTGTGTGTGTGTGTGTGTGTGTGTGTGTGTGTGTGTGTGTGTGTGTGTGTGTGTGTGTGTGTGTGTGTGTGTGTGTGTGTGTGTGTGTGTGTGTGTGTGTGTGTGGGCAGAGCGATGCGATGGGAGGGGGGGGTGGGTTCATGGTACAGTACATGTGTGTGTGTGTGTGTGTGTGTGTGTGTGTGTGTGTGTGTGTGTGTGTGTGTGTGTGTGTGTGTGTGTGTGTGTGTGTGTGTGTGTGTGTGGACATGTGTCGTGTAAACTAAAGAATGGTATACTGTGTTAATTGAGTTATGGCTCATCTGCTGTACTTCATGCTGTGGGTGCAGATGCTCACACTGGACGTCCAGGGTGATGGAGATGCGGTTGGACCCCTCCTCGTTGGAGCACTCCACCGCGTAAACACCAGCATCCCTCCTCGTCACATTCAAAATCTCCAACGACAAATCTTCAGACCACTGGTAGCGCGGATCCCTCTCTTGTACACATGCACACAGACACACAAACACACACACGCACGTGCACACAAACCACACACATTGGTAAAATGGTAACTTAAGTATTCATTATACACACATCAACCACATGTCCTCTGGCCACTTGTCTCTAAGTGACATCTAATCCTGCATTATTGATTGGCCTGGCCGGGCTCCAACACTAAGCCAACAATAGGCAATGTGTGGGATACCTTCTATAGCACCGCACTCAGCATTTATTAGTTGGGTTTCCACGCTGGGAGGGTGGGGGCCGGGTTTATGGTGTGTTACGGTGTTGGATGGAGGTGTAGTTACAGTGTAGGGCCCTGATGATAGTGACAGGGAAGACAAGCCAGGCGGTGGGATGGTCATGTTGTATTCACAGAGACAGCAGTCCTCATTTAGACTGCATACATTACAGCCATAATGAGAATCACATCTGGCAGCCTCCCGTGCCGGCCAACTTGACATGTTTTATTCAGACCCCCGAATGGCGGAGCCTGGCGCGTAGTGTATTCGCTGGCTCAGCTGGATTTGGACCCCGGCTGTATAGAGCCATCACAGAGCCCGGGGATCACCTTTGACCAGCTTCTCCCTGCGATGGAGCCAAGTGCAGGAGATCTCCTCGGGATTGGCCGAGACCAGCAGCGGGATGGCGGCCGCGTCGTCCTCGGTGACCTGGACCCGCTCGGGCTGGCTGGCGCCGAACTCCGGTGCGTCTGTCATGCGGCGTGCAGGGTTTACATGAAGCAGAGGCACAGGGACAGGTATAAACACGGGCACACGGAACAAACGGCGAGAGAGAAACAAACACACAGACACAAAGAAAAAACCACGTCGAGCATGAAAGCGGAGACACAAAACGCAGAGTCAGACCCGTGGAAAGTCGGCATCCCCCCACCGGTGACTCCAGATCGAGACCGACTTCACGTGGCAAACGCGGCGAGCGGGGGAAGAGGGAGAGGGACGAGCGGTAAAACGCAGAGTGACAGTACCGTTGTCCAACTGCAGGCGTTACAAACAAACAGTGACATTCCTTCATGCTCACACACAGCGCCAGGCTTTGAGGCGGTGGCTGGCTGCCATCTGTGAAACACCATCAAAGGCAAACGTGGCTGCAGAGCAAAGCAAACGCACAATTAGTGCAACAGAGCCACGGAGCACAACAAAGGGCTCTGGCAAGAAATACACAAGTGCACACACACACACACACACACACACACACACACACACACACACACATACACACACGCACACGCACACGCACACGCACACAGGTGAACATACACACATACGTGAATACACACATACTGTGTAGATGGATACAGGTTAGGGCTGCTCGATTATGGCGAAAATCCTGATCACTATGATCACCGATCACGGTTATTAAACACGATTACTCATTGATTTGAGAACATTATGACAAAATGAGAGCACCGTGGCATGCAGCACAATAATCGGGTTGATCTCGATGATCTTGTTTTCATGATCGTAGGGAAGCCAACATTTTAATTAAAACTTGATTAATCGGCCAGCCCTAATACAGGTCTGTCTACACACTGTGCACCGTCATAGATTATCCTTATGACTTCAAAAGATATATTATATAATGTATTATATATTATATTATACCGTCTCCCGTTCACCCACTCATCCCGTTTTAGAGACGTTATACTTTGCAGAGAAATAAGAGGCACAAAAGGTTTTCGTCTTTATGCCAATGCAGCAAAGTACAGGAAGCCAGAAGAAAGAAAGATCCTGTTCAGTGCAACAGGCAGAGCCATTGGCACTCTCAGCATAGCACCAACCAACATTGTAGAGCGCTTTGAGTAGCACTCTAAAACGTATGTGCAGCCAAGAAAGAAAGAAAGAAAGAAAGAAAGAAAGAAAGAAAGAAAGAAAGAAAGAAAGAAAGAAAGAAAGAAAGAAAGAAAGAAAGAGGAAGGCCAACTATACAGGCTACTTACAAAGCACGTTGAGTTTGTAGAAGGTGTTGGCCCCCTCTGCCAGCAGAGAGCTGTAGGCCTGGCAGGTGACCCTCTGGCCGTGATGCTGCGAGGCCAGAGGGAAAGACAGGGCGCTGCGCACGGACACTCCACCAAACTCTGCCCTCTTGGGTTCTTGTTCTACCCCCTTCAGCCTACGAGACAAATATCATCCGGAGTTAAAACCTCAAATCCGGTATGTATTTGACGTGGTAAATGTGGGGTGTATTCACATGGAAGAGTTTGATCTGTAGATGGGGACTAAAGGTGGGCATTATAGGCCTACTGAGAAAGAAGGCGGACGTGCCCCTAAATAGAAACATAAGTCAAATGATGTTGTCCCCGATATTTAACATTTACATTTAGCTGATGCTTTTATCCAAAACGACTTACAAGTTCTGTATGACAAGTCATCAGGAAGGGTACAACTCTTTCAGCTGAGTAACAATGAACGGTGCTGCAACTTGGGTGCTCTTGTTCATTTCATAACCTTTTCATATAATTTGTTTTGAAAATATTGAGGCCAACATGGCATTTCACTATTTCGAAAGCCTTTCTGGTGATTCTAAGGCGAAAAAAAAGGCATGTAGGCTACTTGAAGAGAATGGACTAACGTTATATGGTGAAGTAGCTAGCGGCTAACATTTCTCTGCTGTTTACAGCCTCACAGCCAATAAAACTTAATTTACGATATACATATTTGTTCCTTATTCTCACCTGTTATGAAATGGGTAGAGCAGACATACGTATGATTTGACTTGGGGGCCAGGGTCTGCTTTGATCGACTCTCCCTTCTGAGTCTACATGTGCCCTCTTGATAGCCGCCAGCTATCCGTGATGCCTCAACTGGTATTATATAAAACTTTCAATTTGGATTTTTGATTATGTTATTAGACTTATTACTAGTACAAAGCGTAACACAGCAGCTCTTTGGCATTGTGATGCACTGAAGAAAATTACCCTTGATTGTGTTTAATTTGCCGCTTTTCCGATCTGTTTCTGCACTAAATGAACCGTACACAATGTACCCGGGGGGCGTGTTTCCCCCACGCTGCAGTTGCCTAGCAACAACAGACAGGAAGTTGACTTCGAGAATGACCACACACTGCCAGGGGAGCCATACTGTTGCCTTGAGCCTTTGAGCCTGAAACTTCCTTAACCCTTATGTGGTGTTAGGGTCTCCAGCGACCCGTTTCAAGGTTATAATATGTAATAACTACCATGTGGTTGATTTGATTAGAACAAGGCTTTATGGGCGGTCAGGTGGCGTAGCAGAGATTGCGTTCGTCACCAACCCCGGAGACGCTAGGATTCGCCTGTTCGAGTCCAGCTCACAGCTCCGGGGTTGTCACCAGCTTGGCTGGCCATTCACACTAATACAATTGGCTGTATTAGAGGGTGGGAGAAGCTGGCGGGGTGGGTCCGGGTCATTGGAAACAGCGACTCCTACAGTTCGGTCGGGGCGCCTGCTAAGCACGGATAGGATCTAAGTGGGATAGTGTGATCCTTCCACACGCTACGTCCTCTCAGTGAGAATCCGCGCTGCCAGGTGACAAGAAGCGGTTGATTGGCTAGACGTGTGTCGGAGGAAGCACGTGATAGCCTCCACTCTCCCAGACCGACTGTGGGGGGTAAGTGCGCAGCGACCAGGAAGGGGATTGGGAATTGGCATAACGACTAACATTGGGATGGGAGAAAATCAGAGGAAAAAGGAGGGGGAAAAAGATATAAAAAAAAAAAAAAAACAAGGCTTTATGATATCCTCCACAACACATAATAAGCACAGCAAAACTATGTTTCACCATTTTGAAAATTCTGAAGGTATCTGCAGAAAAAAAGGTACGACTGTGGTGTTAGGGTCATTCTTGACCCGGCAAGGTAAAACTATACTATAAAAATACTAAATATAAATAAATAAAATAATAATAAATATACTAAACTTTTTTTCAGAAGTTATATTCTAATATTGTTCTATTATAGTCAGAAAACATTATTATATATGGGTTTTACATTTAGTATATTATGATTGAACAACCTCATTTTCATCTTAAAAATAAGGGACATGATGTGTCTCGGGGGCCATAAAATCAAATTACAATGGGATTATATGGTTATGAATGCATATAATGTTAGTTAGGATGTAGTATTAACTATATTGAGTGATACTCCTTTCTTTTTAGTGGTCAGGACTGAGTTAGACCCCGGGTCAACATTGACCCGCTAACAACGGTCAGTGGTGCCAATTCCTTTTTTTTCTTCTTTTATTGATCTTTTTCCCCCTCCATTTTCCTCCGATTTTCTCCCATCCCAATGTTAGTCGTATGCCAATTCCCAATCCCTTCCTGGTCGCTGCGCACTTACCCCCCACAGTCAGATCATCTGGGAGAGTGGAGGCTATCACGTGCTTCCTCCGACACACGTCCAGCCAATCAACCGCTTCTTTTCACCTGGCAGCGCGGATCCTCCCTGAGAGGACGTAGCGTGTGGAAGGATCACACTATCCCACTCAGGTCCTATCCGCGCTTAGCAGGCGCCCCGACCGAACTGTAGGAGTCGCTGTTTACAACGACCCGGACCCACCCCGCCAGCTTCTCCCACCCTCTAATACAGCCAATTGTATTAGTGTGAACGGCCAGCCAAGCTGGTGACAACCCCGGAGCTGTGGGTTGCTGTGGGTTGGTGACGAACGCAATCTCCGCTACGCCACCTAACCGCCCCTCAGTGGTGCCAATTCCTAACACAACATGAGGGTTAAACCACTGACAATCAGAATTACAGGCCTATTCCCAGTGTTAACAAAAACGTGACTGGTGTAAACAAAATACAATAAAAAAATACATGTATCTGTTAGTCCATGTATCTAGAGCTATCCATGGAAATCCATGAAAATGTGTCTCACATTCCTTTTAAAATGTTGTATCATCAATATAAGTTATATCCACCGTATTCTCAATCTTAAAGGAACACTTTCCGACTTTCTCCAGAGTCAGACAAGAAGATAGATTTTACAATTTTCTCTCTGTGTGTTCAGCTGCAAGCTAGCCTAGCTTAGCCCCAATTAATGGAAGCGGATATAGACCACTAGCTGTCGGCCAAAAACACCTCTCCTGGAAATTTAAGCTACTGTAGGCTAGTGATCCGCATCCGCTTCCATTAATTGGCACTAAGCTAGGCTTGAAAGCTAGCCCGGAAAGCTTCCTATACTGAATGCACAGAGGGGAAATCAGTATTCATATTCCTGTCTGACCCCAGAGAAGACGGTGAGCGCATTTCCCATAATGTTGGCGTGTTCCTTTAAACAAAACAAAACAAATAAAGAGCGTGGGCAGTTGAGACACGGGAGAGAGGGCTCTGGCAGCAGGGTTCATTCCTAGAGCAGCAGGCGCCCAGGGGCTTCCTGAGGCAGTGGTCTTAAATCACTAAACCATCTCTGGGTACACAGTTATATGGTCCAATTTAACACAGAGACAAATTGTCCAATTAAATGCAGCAAACACATCTCAGTCTTAGAGGGGGAAATATATCCATGTTACCTCTACTAGGTTATATAGTATGTTCAATTAATTTCAGTTTTGTAATTATATAACTGCACAACTGTCAGTGGTCAGTAGCTGATTCTACATTATTACATTAGAATGTCCAGTTACCAGAATTCTGATCTCATGTGTGTGAGATGGTAAACCTGATAAGGGTTAACCCTCATTAACACTCAAGGGTTAACCCTCTCCCACATTGCCAATGTTTGCCTTTTTGGGGGGAGATAGCAGGTCAACAATAGATGCTACATAGAAGCGTAATACATCTAATCTTCTTAAAAAGGAAAAGAAAAAGGGAGGCACGATGGCTTAGAGGTAAAGAGGCTGGCCAGTAACCGAGAAAGGCCGCCGGTTTGATACCCGCCACTGACGGGAGGATGTTTTTCATCTGTGAGCTGGTGACTGAAGGATGGTCAGTGTTACATCACAGTGCCCACCATCTCTGCCTTAGTGCCCCTGAGAAAGGCAAGGAACGTCAAAACTGCTCCAGGGACGCTGCACTGCGGAGACCCGGCCTGCGCTATCACCTCTGAAACGCATATGTGACTGAGGAAAAGACGAGTTTCAATCGCCTTGTGAACATTGACAATAAAATAATCTTCTTCTTCTACATCACCTGGAAGCTAGGACCTGATGGTTGATTTAAGATGCAGCTCAGCACTGTGTGTCACAAATCTTTAATAAAATTTTGTTTTGGTTAGGTTAGGTTTGCCCATTAGGGTTTGCCCATTAGGGTTTGGGCTTAGGTTTAGGTTTAGGCTAACATTACGATCAAGGCATATGATGGCCATGTTGTTGTGTACATTTTTGAGTTGTTACTATTTGTTATACCACATCAAGACAGTAGGACCTTGTGGAACACCATAGAAAATCCATGCTGTGATTTGGAATCAAAAACCTTTGACATCTGGAGATTTCTGTAAGAATAGCATTTTTCAGATGGCAAGCAAATTGCTCAGAACCCAAGGAAACTATAAAAGAAGGAAGGGTTATCTCGTCAGAATACCAGCGTTCTATGCTCTGCTTGGTGTCAGACTTTGGTGCCAGTTCTATTGAAGCCTGTATTCAAATTTAAAATATACCACCTATCTGAGGAAATATACATCAACCTGTATATAAAATGTTAGATGGTTAACAATGCGACAAATTGTCGATGATTTGAGGTAATAACCTAATAACATTGTTCATAAACGAGGAGATGGCTGATCCCATTCAACTCAATATCGGCCGAACTGAAATGTGCGTTCACGCGCTACACAGTGACGGGATCATCGGGATGACCCTTCCTTCTTTTAGAGTTTCCTTGAATAAACCTAGGAAAGCCACACATCATCTGAATGTTCTCCAGTTTGTGGTTGTAAAGTTTCATGAGGCTGTGATTATAGTAGAGGTCACAATAGGTCACTTTATACTGTGGGGTCAAGTTTCCAGAGCCAGAGTCCATAGGCCTAACCTGAGTGCACCCACGCTCCAGGAGATGTTGGCCTTTGGGTTACTGCTCCCAGAGAGGCAGTCCAGACTGAGGGTCTGACCCCTTTGTAGCTCCTTCTGCTTCACTACAATCTTCACATTCATTGCTGGGACTGGAGACATCAGAAGGAGAAAGACAACATATCGCTGACCACATTTTTAAAATGTTGTAGACGTGTATAAACTAATATCGTAGAAAACAGCTCAATCTTGCTTAAAATATGTAAATAAAGGACCACAGAATAAAGGTACATATTGTACGTTATGTTATAGCCATAAGTAATATATTGACGTATTTACGAACATGTACAATGTGTACATATTACAAATAAATAATGTAAAAATAAGTACATTATATTACATATTCAAACATTTTCAGAAAATCTTCCTCTGCTAGGGAATTAACCTGGGATGCAAGCGCCTTTATCTCAAGACTAGCAAGACACTTTTCTGATAGCCTCACCCCAAACCCTAACATTAACCACACTGTTAACTTAACCCTCCAGTCACCCTTCAAAAAACCCACTACCTGTCTCCCTAGTGACCGAAACTGCGATCTCAGTAAAACATATCTTTTTCATGTATTGTTCCAATTTTTCTTCATGAATATCATTATTAACTTCAAACCTCACCACACATAGAATATTTATTCATTTTCAGGATTTTAACCATTTCTTAAATTAGGGTTAGGGTTAGGGGGTTAGGGTTAGGGTTACCCTAGGTTACCCTAACCCTAACCCTAACCGTAACCCCCTAACCCTAACCCTAACCTGTCCATTTCTGCGATTAGGGTGAAAGGTGTGACACTTATGTTCCACATGCTTAATAGTGGATTATTGTAATGTGAGTCCAACATGTGATACTGAGCTACTTTTTTGGCATAATTAAAATCTAGCCAACGCTATCCACAAACACACGTGAAAAAAAGGCTATTTGACCAGAATTTGTGACTGGAGGGTTAAACTAACCATAACCTTAACCTTAACCCTAACCTTAACCACACTGTTACCTTAAACTAACCATAACCCTAACCCTAACCATATGTATAACCGACATGTATTCTCACATAAAAGCATTTGAGGTGAAACTAGTGCTGCTTTTGGAACAAATGAAAAAGCACAACTTCATCCATCTCCCTGCTACCCAAAACCTCTCTGCCGAGAACCCAGCGGTCCCGTTCCCAGCTGAAAAGTGTGTGGAAGCACTGGAAATGCTGAAGGCGGAGTGCGATTCCGGGAACTACATGTTAATGCAAAAGAAATCCGTCTTTTCCATAACCCCTTTGTTGCCGACATCGATGAAGCCCATGCCTTCTTATCAGTTTGAGTTGGCCAAGTTACAGAACTGTGATGTTCTGAAAGACGCATTCAAGCCCAACAGTCTCATTGACTTGTATGCCGCCCTCCCAAACTGTGATGTTCTGTAACTTGTTTTTATTTGCAGACGACTCAGCCCTGCTAGTCTCACACAAGGATCAGAACACACTAGAACAGATGCTAGGTGAAGAACTTGCAGGGGTCAGCAGGTGGCTTTCGGACAACAGGCTTTCTCTTCACCTAGGTAAGACAGAGGCAGTACTATTAGGCTCCAAGCCCAAGCTCAGGAAAGCACAGGAGTTTAACATCCAGCTAGGAGCTGTAACCCTAAAACAGCACCAAAAAAAAAGCGAAGTATCTAGGCTGTATGATAGACGGGAGCCTAGATGGGGAGGCTATGGCCTCCTAAGTACTGGGCAAAGTCAACGCCCGCACCAGGTACCTAGCTAGGAAAGCCAACCTCCTTGGCAGAGATAGCCTCAGGCTACTAGCAAATAGTAACCTGCCACTTTGACTATGGTAGCGTGTCGTGGTTTGAGGGCCTGACAGTGAACATAAAAAAGAAGCTTCAGGTTTCCCAAAATAAGCTGGTAAGGGTGGTAATGGGTTTTGGCCCTCGCACCCACATAGGGAGGAGTCACTTCCAGGAGCTTAACTGGCTTCCTGTGGAGGCCAGAGTTACCCAGCTCAGACTGAACATAGTGCACAATATCATATACCAAAGGTCCCCTAGATACCTCCAGAACTACTTCACCCCGGTCAACGAATCCCACAACCACAGAACTAGAGCAAGCATAGCAAACCTGAAGCCTGCTTCTTTCCGATCCAAACTGGGCCAGTGCTCCCTTACTTTCTCTGGAGCCCAGGATTGGAACAAGCTGCCTATCCCCATCAAACAGAGCTTGAGCCTCCACAGCTCCAAGAGAAGCAAGTGGCTCATGGACAGAATAGAGGAATAGACCCCTATAGTTTGAATGGGTTTCCAATCAGTTTTTAGTTATTGTGGGGTATACAATTTTAGCGATAGGTTAGTCTTTTAATGTTTTAAATGTATGAGTTTTGTGTTATTGTCAGTTTTTAGTTATCGTGGGGTATACAATTTTAGCGATAGGTTAGTCTTATAATGTTTTAAATGTATGAGTTTTGTATTATTGTCGTGTTTTTGTTGTGGCCTAACAGCCCTGGGACCATGACGGAAATAAGGGTTTTACTCTTTCTCATGTTATCCTTTGGATCCTTGTTGTGTGTTTTTAATCCATCAATAAAATAAAATAAAATAAAATCAAACGACACGTACTGTACCCTAACATAAAAAAACACGCAATGAAGATGTTCACACTTTTTGGCAGCACGTACTGTATATCTGCGAGCAAACCTTTTCACACATGAAACTCCTGAAAACTCCAATGAGATCAAGATTGACAGATGAACATCTGCATCAGTGTTTTAAACTGGCTGTGACTAGAATGGAACCTGACATTCAACTTATCACCAGCCAGATGCAGGCCCACAGTTCACACTGATGAACATACATACTGTAGGTAAGCTCACTTTTCTGACATTCTGAGTATAAACAAATATAATCATAATAAAATCTACTGGGATAAAGATCCATCTCCACAACCATACTGGTGGTGAAATGTATTGTGCTGTGTAGGTGCTGTATCACTTAGTTCTGTTTCTCAGCCTGCTTGCTTTGTGGTTTTCACAGGGAAGTTGATGAGAGAGAGCTGCAAACAGCGGTGTCTACAAGCCTACTGGAACCTACAAAAGGATTATAAGGAAGGAACACAATAACTTTGAGAGACTGCTCATATGAGTCATTTAAGTAAGAGATTCTGCTCTGACAACTAAGCTGAACTTTTACCTGTTAAGATTGTGCACGGCACAACATAAAGTGTGAAGAACCCAGAGAGGGATATTTGGTTATTATTTATTTCATAAATAGTGTTATTTATGTCATTAATAGTGTTATTATTTATTTCCTGACTTTTTTTTCTGTGAAAAGCCTGGAAAGGGTTATTAATAGTTGTGTGGCTTTCTGGAAAACAATAAATGTTCACGTTTAGGCACCCCTGCGATCGTCACACTTTTTGGGGACCCCCGCCTTAAACTAACCATAACCATAACCATAACCCTAACCCTAACCTTAACCACACCGTTACCATAAACTAACCATAACCTTAACACTAACCACACTTTTACCTTAAACTAAACATAACCCTAACACTGTTAGCTTAAACTAACCATAACCATAACCATAACCCTAACTGTTGTGAAGGGCCAGATTAAACCGAATATATATATTTATTTATATATATATATTTAATTGTATTTGTATATTCTCTAATATTCCCTGATATCCCTTGTATATTCCTTGTACAATATGCATTGAATATCCATTCTAGCCTACTGAACATCCCATAATAGTCTCCATTCTACTATTGGTCGAGACCTTGGTGCCAGGCTGCCATACCCCTCAGACCCAGTTCAAACGTACCGCTCCACATGTACGAACAAGTCCTAGTTCCGCGTAGGAATCTGGCTACCGCACCACTAATGGGACTATTTGTTCATAGTGCGTATATATACTGCGCTACTAAAGTAGGACTTTCTTTTCAGTCCAGTTTCTTACCCTCCAATAGAGTCACAGACGTAAAGCCTCCCCGCGACGCCACGTGTGGGAGTAAGGCCAAGTTCGCCTACCATCGGTATTGAGACATCGTGTATATTAATATTTGAATAGTCATATTTGGCACTATATCGTCGAGTTGGACGTAGTCTATTAAGCTAATAATAGTCTGTTAATATATAGTGCTTTGTGCGGTGAGAATACTACCGTAGTCAGTACCCCATCGTTTCGGGCAGAGAACTGGCTGCTTACCCAGGGTGGTTGACCCCATGTGAAGCTGCACCCGAGGAGCCCCAGAGCCGACGAGCGAGTGGACCTGTATACCGGATTATTCTACCGACGACAGCCCGCCTTCCCAGGCACGGATTATGCTTTGTATACTTTGATTATTCCATGGATAAAGACCCCCGACACTGCCGTGTGTTGGAACCCCCCCCCCTGGAGAGGACGCAAGGTGAGGAGACGCTCTGCAAGACGAGGTCGCTTCACGTCTCTCCCCCGTGGACCGGAGAGAGCCGGCCCACAAAGAGTCCACCTGCTTTCATCTGTGGTCCAAGGATCGCCGGCGCATTGAACGGCACTACAGTGGGTTCACCTGGGATACCCTTGGCCGGACGAGGCAGCCGGATTCTACCCCCCCCCCCCCCTCCTACTCCTGTCGGCTTACAAGCGACCGGATTAACCCCCCCTCTAGTGTATCCAGCCTATAATCATTAAAGTATCATTGCTGTTATTCCTTAACTATTCCAGGTCGTATATTTACCACTTGCGCCATCAGAGATTGGACATTCTCTATTGATATACCGACGAATACTCCTTGCCATAAAAGTGCATACTATTTCAATTCATAAATGTAATTAAGTGATTAAGTGCTTGCTCTACACACCATTGCTGTGTAGTAATAAACGCATACTTCGACTTCGTACATTTGTGTTGGATCCGTTTCATCTACGTGAGAGTGTTTATGATAATATATTTATGCCGTGTACTGGGTGGCCGAATATTAAGTACAAAGGTAGTGGTAGTAAGTATCATATCTAGTAATACAGTCAGGGAATTGTACCCCTCAGTTACAATTGGTCCTTCGAGCCGGAGGGTAATTAGTGTAATATTAATATAGTGTTATTAATATTGAAATGGCCTATGATGAACACTCCACGAAACGATCCTCCTAACCAACGCCCGCAGCGCGAACGACGGCTCCCTCAGTACTCAGAGGCTTACGCTGTCAGTCAACAACCTAGTCTTCTACTAACAGTAAACGCGGTAAAACTAGAAAGTAAAAGTATGTCTAACCCCAACGCCCAGACTACCCCGACCATAGAGGCCCCTACGGGCTCTAATGTAACTGACCAAGTTCACGGTGGGGACCAGTGGGAACCAGACATGACTTCACACCCCGCCAGTACTGAAGAAGTAGTCCCCGATGAGTCCCGGGAGGAATACAACGCTACCGAGAGAGAACTCGGCACGGAAGAAGACGGGGAGAGCACCGTGGAGATAGAGCTCCAAGGCTCCGCAAGGAGTACCCCGAGGGAAGGCTCCCCTATACAACCGCCTTCTCCCAGCGAGGCAGAGAGGACCCTACAGCAGGCCTTCCTCATCAGCCTGAACGCCGCTGCTGAACGCGACCGACTGCAGATCCAGCAGCGAAGCGAACACGAGCAGATACGTCTAGAAATAAGACGCATTCAGATGGAAGAGAATGTGGCCCGAGAACGAGCCGGTGCTCAACGGGACGCAGCGCGCGACAGACAGCAGTCGCAACTAATAGAACAGCTGATCAGACGGACAACACCCTCTCCCTCCGCCAGAGGCTCCAGGAACTCGTCTAGACACACCTCCAGGGCGGCATCCCCTAGCCGAGTAAACAACCCTGAACTTGACCAACAGACGAGGTCTATACCCCCCACAGACCACCTCCCCCCACCGGTCCAAGCGAGACCTAGCAACCGGGAAGGAGCAGCATATCCTGTGGAGAGGCTAAACCAGAGACTACAAGCACTGGATGACCTAACTGAAGACGAAGAGGAAGAGGAGGAGAACCACGCCCGAAGACAGCACAGTACTCTACCGGACCAGGAGGTCCGGTACAGCCCAGGCTATACTCCCGCGGAGCTGCGCTACAGACCCCCGACTCTATACACGGGTGAGCACGACGCACGACCCGCACCGAGGAACAGCACCTGGACAAGCGGGCCATGGTACACTGCCGGTACCAGCCCATACCAAGGAGCGGGAGGAGACTCGCCTAGGAGGCCTCTCCCCCAACGCTCGCCGATGTATCCACAGTCAGCGTCATACATTGGCACGCCTATGGTGCCCGACTTCACCCAAGAGAACCGGGCCCAGTATACAGAACTCCGCATGTGTCTGGAGACCATGTTGGTGGATGTATTGGATGAACGCCACAAATACGCCATCCTACTGAAGCACTTAAAGGTACCCCGCGCACATAATATAGCGCTCGCCTACGCGACTTCCACCACCCCATACACAGCAGCGCTGGTAGCACTGGACCAGAGGTATGGGCGCATATGGGATTACGTGATCCAGGAGATCCGACACATCGACCGCTTACCCCCAGCAATAGACAATCGAGCACTGGACGACCTGTCCATCAGAGTGCAGTCCCTGGTAGGGATGTTGGGAGCGCAAAGAGAGAAGGGGAGGCATGAACTTTACGCCAACTCAAATGTGGAAAGGATTCTGGAGAAGCTGCCGCCCGCTCGTCAGGAGCGCTTTAGGCGGCAGAGGGACCACAGAGACCCGAATGGCCCCGAACCGAACCTCCTCGATCTAGCAGACTTCCTGACGAGAGAAGTCAGCAGCCTACGGCTAGATACATTCGGACGGAGCACCCCTGGCTCCAGAGAAGGAACCAGACGACTAAATGATGGAAGAAGATCGGTGACTGTGATGCACCAATCGGAGTCAGTACCGAGCAGCAGGAGCCACAGTACCCCCTCCAGAACGGAGAAGTGGAAGATAGTGTGCCCCTACTGTGAGAAAGAACACTGGCTAGCGCAATGTGACTCCTTCCCCAAGCTGAACGCGGAGGAAGCAGGTCAATGGATAAAGTCCAACAAGCGCTGTTTTCGCTGTGCGCGCTCACACATGGCAGCCGAATGCCGCTTAAAGAAAAGGTGCACCAAGTGCGATGGAGCCCATCTGGACATACTTCACGACAGTAACAGACGGCGCCATTCACCTGCACCATCCAGCCGCAAAGCGAGCGTCATGTACATCGATCCCGCCAGCAGCAGTGGAGCCCGAGTACTCCTAAAAGTAGTGCGTGTGACACTAAGCTACCAGAATAAAGTCCTGGACACTTACGCCGTCCTCGATGACGGGTCAGAGAAGACCCTGCTGCTCGCCTCCGCTGCGGCCCAGCTAGGGCTGCGGGGAAGCGAAACCCAAATGACAATTCGGACAATAAGACGAGATTTGAAGACAATAAAGGGCGAGAATGTCTCATTCTCTATCGCAGCAAGCGGCCAGCCTGAGCGACGGTACCAGATTACAGGCGCTTTCACCAGCCAAGAAATAGGGCTGTCGCGGTACACATACCCCGTCGCCAAGCTGATGGAGAAATATGCACATCTCCGCAAGTTACCGATCCCGCTCATAGACAATGCTATGCCGACCCTGTTGATAGGCTCCGACCATGCAGACCTCATTGTCCCGATAGACCGGGTTCATACCGGACCCCGAGGCTGTCCTGCAGCAGTCGAGACCCGTTTGGGATGGACTCTCCAAGGCCCGCTCGCCAAATCTCTCAACCGAAGTACAGCCACTAGATGTCTCCACTCCCGAGTCACAGAGGGAGAAACCGCACTCCTGCAACACGTAGAGCGGTTATGGACCTTGGAACAAATGCCCTTGAAGAACGGAAAGAAAGACATTCGCTCTAAAGATGACATTTACGCCATTCACCTCCTCGAGACAGGGACCAAGAGAGTCCCGGTCAACGGCGTGTTGAGATACGCCACGCCACTCCTGCGGCGAGAAGGAATGCCTACTTTCCACGCCAAGACAGACGCCACAGAACGGTACCTGCTGAACACGGAGCGGCGCTTAGCCAAGAACCCCGCCCAAGAGAGTGTATACCGCGCTGAGATTGAGAAGCTCATCACAGCGGGACACGTCACAAAGATGGACATTAAAGAGGCTGACCAGACCACTGAATCGTGGTACGTGCCCCACCACAAGGTCCATCACAACGGTAAAGACCGCATAGTATTTAACTGCAGCTACCAGATCGGATCCCAAAATCTGAATAAAGAGTTACTGCCCGGTCCCACACTCGGCCCCTCCCTACTCGGCGTTCTACTCCGCTTCCGCCAGGAAAAGGTGACCATCAGCGGGGACATTAAAGGAATGTTCCTGCAGGTGAGATTAGTAGAGGCGGACAAGCCCCTGTTACGGTTCCTATGGAGAGAGAAGCCAGGAGATGAGCACCCAGCCATCTACCAATGGGAAGTCCTCCCCTTCGGAACGACGTGCAGCCCCTGCTGTGCTACATTTGCACTACAGAAACATGTAGCAGAGGACCCAGCAGCGGACGAAGAGGTCCGACACAGCGTAAAGAACAGCTTCTACGTAGACAACTGTCTACAAAGCCTTTCAACCCAAGAAGAAGCCGAGGCTCTCCTGATTAAACTCCGCGCCTCATTGATCAAAGGCGGCTTTGATCTCAGGCAGTGGGCCAGCAGCGATCCGCAAGTACTGCGCAGCCTCTCCTCCGAGGACAAGGCAGCCAGCAGCGAGACCTGGATGGCTACAATCCCGGGAGAAGCCCAGGAGATGACCCTGGGATTGGTGTGGCGATTCAAAACAGATTCGCTTCACTACAGACACAAGCCCCTGACTACGGAGCAGGGAAGGCCGGCGGCGGCGCCGACCACCAGACGGAGTGTGTACACAACACTCGCCCGACAATATGACCCGCTAGGATGTATTCTACCGTACACCACCAGGGCAAAAATGATTGTACGAGCATTGTGGGACAAGGACCAGGGCTGGGACGACCCCATTCCCGCACACCTTGCATCCACCTGGAGAGAGTGGGAGATGGAGCTCCACTCACTCCCAGGCGTTAATATGCGCCGAAGCTACTTCCCACCCACGGTGAGGCCAGAGACATGTAAAATGGACTTGCACGTCTTCAGTGACGCCTCAGAGGTCGCATACGGATCAGTAGCCTACTTGCGGGCCCAAGACCAGGGGGGAGAGATCTACACAGCATTTGTCCTCGCCCGCTCGAGAGTAGCCCCACGCAAGCAACAATCTATCCCACGTCTAGAGCTCTGCGCAGCCCTAGCCGGAGCGCACCTAGCCACGCTCATCCAACGTGAGCTCACCATACCGGTGTCTAGAACAATCCTGTGGTCAGATTCCACGACAGTACTCGCCTGGATCAAATCGGACTCATGCAAGTACAAAGTCTTCGTGGGAGTCAGAGTCACCGAGATTCAAGACTTAACCGAAGAGTTAACCGGAGAAACAGAGTGGCGCTACGTTGATACAAAACAGAACCCAGCTGACGTCATCACCCGGGGGATGCCCCTGGATGACCTCACCCGTCGCAATGTCTACAGTGACGGCCCCGCATTCCTAAGACTCCCGGAAGGACAGTGGCCCATGCCTATCCCGAGGGAAGCAAGTCCAGAGGAGGTGGAAAATAAGAAGTCTGTGTTCTGTGGATTGAGCACCGTAGCCTCCACCGACCCTAACATAGACGATTGCACGTCCATAGAGAGTGCACAACAAAGAACATTCCTGCGGTACCACCCGGAGTGCAAGTCCCCCGCTGATATGTCAGCAGCTAACTACGAGGAAGCAGAATTGCTTCTACTGCAGCGAGCCCAGAGAGACTCGTTCCCCGATGAATTGGCCTGTCTACAGGGAGGAAAGCCCGTCCCATCCGACAGCAGATTAATTCATCTGGCCCCCGAGAGCGACGCTCATACCCTCATCAGAGTGGGTGGTCGCCTACGCAGAGCCCCCAATCTACCGGATGACATTAAATACCCGATCGTATTGAACAGCCGACACAAGGTCACAGAGCTGATTATAAAGAAATACGATGAGGATGTACATCACGCAGGAGCAGAAAGAGTCTTCGCGGAAATCAGACGTCGTTACTGGATCCTACAAGGAAGAGAGGCGGTACGACGCTTCCAGCGAACATGTCTAGACTGCCGCAAGTGGCGCGCGCAGCCCAGCATACCAAGGATGGCTGACCTTCCTCCATGTCGCCTCCGAATCGGTGACAAGCCATTCCACTCAACGGGTATGGACTGCTTTGGCCCGCTGCACATAAAGAAAGGAAGAGGAACCGAGAAGCGGTGGGGTATTGTATTCAAATGCATGACCACCAGAGCGATACACATCGAGCTTCTCCCGACCATGAGCACAGACTCATTCCTTATGGCCTTCCGAAGATTCACATCACGGAAAGGAAGACCGTCTACCCTATTGTCCGATCATGGGACAAACTTCAAAGGCGGCGAAAGAGAGCTGAGAGAGAGCTTCCAAGCTATGGGCCCAGAACTTAAGACCCACCTCGCTCCAGCACAGGTTGATTTCCAATTCAACCCCCCAAACGCACCCCACTTCGGTGGCACTTGGGAACGAGAAGTGCGCTCCATAAAGACAGCCCTGTACGCAGTACTTGGGGACCAGACTGTGGCGGAAGAAGTCCTAATGACAGTCCTCACGGAGATTGAGGGAGTACTTAACTCGAAGCCCCTCGGATATGTCTCCAGTGATGTGGCGGATATCGACCCAGTTACCCCCAACACACTCCTGATGGGGCGGCTAGATCCTGCATTACCCCAGACAATGTACCGGCCTGAAGAAGCGAACGGCCGACGAATGTGGAGGTACAGCCAAGTATTAGCCGACAAGTTTTGGAACAGTTTCCTACTGCACTACCTACCGTCTCTACAGACCCGCCAGAAGTGGGTAAAGGAGAGAGACAATTTGACAGAAGGAACAGTCGTCATGATTATTGATCAATCACTGCCCAGAGCTATGTGGCCGGCCGGCCGCGTAAGCAAAGTGATCACCGGTGCCGACGGCAAGGTCCGAGCAGCTGAAGTGCTCGTCCAGGGTCGCACTTACACCCATCCCGTGGCGAGGCTCATAGAACTGCCTCGACTCCCAGACACAATCGATGATGACCATGACCCTACAACCCTATGACTTTGTGAAGTTGACTGACCCCTACAGCAAACCCTTATGTGTAAATAGACAACGCGATTAATCTGTCTCTGTTTAACTGATTAGGTCTGGGACCTATTCAGGGGGTGGCTGTTGTGAAGGGCCAGATTAAACCGAATATATATATTTATTTATATATATATATTTAATTGTATTTGTATATTCTCTAATATTCCCTGATATCCCTTGTATATTTCTTGTACAATATGCATTGAATATCCATTCTAGCCTACTGAACATCCCATAATAGTCTCCATTCTACTATTGGTCGAGACCTTGGTGCCAGGCTGCCATACCCCTCAGACCCAGTTCAAACGTACCGCTCCACATGTACGAACAAGTCCTAGTTCCGCGTAGGAATCTGGCTACCGCAACACTAATGGGACTATTTGTTCATAGTGCGTATATATACTGCGCTACTAAAGTAGGACTTTCTTTTCAGTCCAGTTTCTTACCCTCCAATAGAGTCACAGACGTAAAGCCTCCCCGCGACGCCACATGTGGGAGTAAGGCCAAGTTTGCCTACCATCGGTATTGAGACATCGTGTATATTAATATTTGAATAGTCATATTTGGCACTATATCGTCGAGTTGGACGTAGTCTATTAAGCTAATAATAGTCTGTTAATATATAGTGCTTCGTGCGGTGAGAATACTACCGTAGTCAGTACCCCATCGTTTCGGGCAGAGAACTGGCTGCTTACCCAGGGTGGTTGACCCCATGTGAAGCTGCACCCGAGGAGCCCCAGAGCCGACGAGCGAGTGGACCTGTATACCGGATTATTCTACCGACGACAGCCCGCCTTCCCAGGCACGGATTATGCTTTGTATACTTTGATTATTCCATGGATAAAGACCCCCGACACTGCCGTGTGTTGGAACCCCCCCCCCTGGAGAGGACGCAAGGTGAGGAGACGCTCTGCAAGACGAGGTCGCTTCACGTCTCTCCCCCGTGGACCGGAGAGAGCCGGCCCACAAAGAGTCCACCTGCTTTCATCTGTGGTCCAAGGATCGCCGGCGCATTGAACGGCACTACAGTGGGTTCACCTGGGATACCCTTGGCCGGACGAGGCAGCCGGATTCTACCCCCCCCCCCCTCCTACTCCTGTCGGCTTACAAGCGACCGGATTAACCCCCCCTCTAGTGTATCCAGCCTATAATCATTAAAGTATCATTGCTGTTATTCCTTAACTATTCCAGGTCGTATATTTACCACTTGCGCCATCAGAGATTGGACATTCTCTATTGATATACCGACGAATACTCCTTGCCATAAAAGTGCATACTATTTCAATTCATAAATGTAATTAAGTGATTAAGTGCTTGCTCTACACACCATTGCTGTGTAGTAATAAACGCATACTTCGACTTCGTACATTTGTGTTGGATCCGTTTCATCTACGTGAGAGTGTTTATGATAATATATTTATGCCGTGTACTGGGTGGCCGAATATTAAGTACAAAGGTAATGGTAGTAAGTATCATATCTAGTAATACAGTCAGGGAATTGTACCCCTCAGTTACACTAACCCTAGCGACACTGTTACTGTCATGGTTTTTGCTTTATTTCATCTTTCACTAAACAGGCCACTTACATCGGAATGGATTTTATTTCGGAATGGCCATTTTCATTCGGAATTAAGTATTTTCAGATGTTTACATGATAACTTTAAATAGGATTGAACGTTAATTCCGAATGAAAAGGGGATTAAACCGTCCATGTAAACGCAGCCACAGTGAGGGACAGCTGTCTATTTCTTCTTCCTGTGAGGGACAGCTGTCAATCACTGGCCTCTGTGGTTAATTGCCTCATGGTAGGGCAGGTGTGTGGGCTTGATTGCACCTGATGCAGTGCAGCTGTGCCTATGGTCGCTGAGTCTATTTAAGTTGTCAAGGCTTGTTATACTAAATTGTAGAGCTGATCTCTGCCCTATTCAGCATTTAGCCTTTCTTTGTAGCCATTCTTGTTTTAGGCTACTGGCTTTATTTTACACATTGTTTTATAGAAGCTGAGCCCTTTATTGTAGTGTTTCTTTTCATGACAGTTTTCTTTAGTTTCTTTTGGAACTGTCATTCACTATGACAGTTCACTACTGCACATAAACTCCCTCAGTAGAGGTGTATTGTTATTTACGTTTTATATATAAACTCTGTTTAGGAGGTACCTTTGTGGCTTATTTAAATTGTTTCTACAATACCTCTTTATTGAGTGTTGTCCTGTTTTTTGGACTTGATTTATTTTCTTAAATACTAACTTTGAGGCTTCCACCTGTAAAGGTTGTTTTTTTGTTGTTTATTTTCCCTTCTCCTTAACCCATTCAGTGCCAACCACGAGTATAGTCAGGTTACCTCGCCATCGCTTGAGTGCCAATCATGAGTATAGTCTGGTTTTAATCGTTATTTCTTTTATTAGCGATATCAATACATTTTTCATCCATCCAGCCTGACGTTATCATTGGGAATGGCTCTGAGCTCGCAAAGGGCAAATACCACCGCCTATTGTC
Source organism: Notolepis coatsorum (assembly GCF_963971535.1). Taxonomy (NCBI): domain Eukaryota; kingdom Metazoa; phylum Chordata; class Actinopteri; order Aulopiformes; family Paralepididae; genus Notolepis; species Notolepis coatsorum. The sequence continues at coordinate 77,940,267 of NC_140183.1, forward strand.
TCCCGGATGGTATTGCACATCATTGGATTGGATTGGCTGGGACTGTGCATCAAAAAAATAAGTCCGGTCCAGGTTTTACTTCTCGGGCATGCAGCTGGATACTATTGCATTGACTGGGGGGACTGGGAGCATTGTGGAAATAATATTATAATTATAATACATATAATAATATGTGTTTTGGACTATAACGTTGGATCAATGGACGCAATCGATATTTGGAATGCCGATCAGGAATTGGATTAATCTTTTTGCATGACATCAGATGTGAGGTAAGGCCTTTATGTTATGAATCTTGGGGTAATCAGATGTTCCTTTCTCCCCCATCGGAGCGTGTGTGTGTGTGTGTGTGTGTGTGTGTGTGTGTGTGTGTGTGTGTGTGTGTGTGTGTGTGTGTGTGTGTGTGTGTGTGTGTGTGTGTGTGTGTGTGTGTGTGTGTGTGTGTGTGTGTGTGTGTGTGTGTGTGTGTGTGTGTGTGTGTGAGGTTCGCGCCGACCAAAGTACGGAGAAGCGATTTTTCAGACCCCGCTTCTCTCCGTGCATGAGGACACATATACTATCGATAATCTAGCATTTATTTGAAAACGATTCATAAATCAGCCGAAAAATTACAACGTGTTTTGTGTATTCCACTAAAGGGCTATTATCGTGTCTTTCTCTGGAATTACTAGAAATCTCCAAAACTATACTCGTATTCAAAACGGTATAAAACGGAAATGTACCGATGAAAAAACGATCCGTTTCGTACATGTTGACTGCAAGCAAGTCATTGATAAGCGACGGGTGTATTAGACCCATAGCCATAATTTAAGATATAGTTTAAGCGTTTGCAAATATCCCTGTCCTCCCATTGATTAAAGCGGTGGCAATCTAGACCTAATTTCCCAGAAGGGGCGTGGCACTCAATGTGTTATATGCCGTATTTGCTATCGCGTTCCGCTCTGAGCCTTATGAGATATACTATCTCCTATGATACCTAATGTATCTCCCACGAACAAAAAATACATGCACCACACCTGTATGGGGCTCCGCCCCCATGGTGGCACCGCCCATATAGCAGTGACTCTGGTCACCACACATCCTTCCTCTATTTTCGTCCCAGCGTACTTGGATGCGTGCACCGTACGATAACTAGTAGGATGAAAAGATCAGAGTCATAATGTTGGAAGCTTACCGGAGGTTGCTGGCCCCTGGCATCTTCGACGCATGTTTTCGGCGACACGACGGGCCTGTGTTGATGTTCCTCGTTTGATGACAGCACATCGAGGTTCAGCTGTACAAGACTGGCTGTCGGGCCAGCTTGTACTCAGGTAGGCCCTGTGTCTTCAGGCATGGGTATTAGTGTTAGTAATGCTGGTTTGTTTTGTTAACACAACCATGTTGTGTGTTGGCGCCGGGGGCAGGATGGTTTGGTGAACGTTCTCTGCAGGGAACGGTTTTCAAGCTGTCTTGGGCGTGCTGCTAAAACATCTAATGCTATGCTACATGCTATCGCTAATGCCGCATGCTATTACTACTGCTAATTGCTATGCTGTTTTAATGTCTCCGCCGTGAGATGTTGTCACTCTCCCTCCTCTTGCCCGGTTCATCAATGAAGGTCAGTCGGTAGCTGTTGTGGTTTTTTTTGCTGAGTTCTATTTACCTTTTTCGGGTAAATGGGTTGACAACAGGGTAGGCCGTGGCTAGGTTGCCTAGCCAGGTATTTTACCTTGTGTTCCGGCGGGGTTTGTTGAACGGTGTTCCCATCTGGGTTGGCGTCGGGTAGTGGGGCTATGGGTCCAGCCGACATGGTAAACATGTTGCGTGTCTGTGCACAGGCAATTGTTGTCTTGGGTCCCACATCGCCTGGCGCTAGGCTGCAGTAGTATAAGGGCAGGGCCGCCTGGGAGAAATGTGACGCCCTGTGCGTTTTTAGACGCGAGGCCCCCCACCTCCTGGGGCGGCCCTGTGTAGGGGGCTATTGTTTCGTTTTGTCACTCTGCTATGAGAAGGTCTGTCTTGCTACAGTTTTCTCTCTTCTCAACCGTTCATACTGACGGTCAATCGGTATACTGGGGGAGTAGTGCGGGGGGGGGGCTTTGTTTACCTTTTTTGGTAAATGGGCTAAACTAGGGCTGGTGTCCTGTTGTGAATATTTTGAATGAAGGCGGGACTGGTCCGTCTCCCCTTAACTTTGTGTATATGGGCTTGCTCATTCTACAGTATTTTGTGGTTTAGCTCTTTTATTCATTTAACCCTTTCATGGTGCACACCACAATGGGGGGTGTTGTTTGCAATCACCACTGTGGCTCCGTGTTAACATCAGTCCTTTGTTTTTGATATATTGAAACAATGCCCCGGCCGGCCGACACCATGGGTGGGTCGGCCTGGCGAGTGGCTGGTGGGCTGTTAAGGCTTGTACCGCCACGGTATGGAATTGGCAACGATTAGAACTGTGTTCGAATTGCTGTTTTTTTCTATTAGAAAAATGGTGTCTGGTGGAGGGGCCTTGAGGGCCAGCCGACGTCGACACATCGCGCGAGGTTGTTGACGTTATTAGCTTTGACCCAGCCGCAAGCTATAACCGCTCAGGGTTCCCCTCTCCGCAGGGGATTTTGGTCTTCTGCTGGAGCGCGGGCGGTATTGTCCTAGGCCCTACACCGCCTCACACCGCGCAGCCAGAAGAAGAGAGAGCACGGCCTCGTCAGCGGCGATGACGGGGCCCTCGACAGGCGGCCATGTTTTTCCCCCGCCAGAGGTATCCTGGGCGTCGATTCGACAGGTGTCCACAAGGCCGACAGCCTTGGCGGCCGAGGGATCGGCCATGTAGGATGGGTTCGGCTTGAACAAACAAGCCGTCACCGTCCTGCCGCGAGCAGCCCGCTCTCCGATCGCTCCCTTCCCCAACACCAGCGGAAGAAGTGGGCTCTGATTGTTTCCTTTGGCTGCGGGCCGCGTGCCTTCGTTGATGCGCGGGCGGCCCCCCTTTTCGCTTCTCATGGGGACAGGGGCTGACACCCAGTTTATGGCTGAGCCTGGGTCTGTCCGTGAGAATGTTGTGCTGTCAAGCGGCTCCCACACCTTGATCTGTGTTGGTTGAGCCTGGTGTTACGTCTGTCAACTTAAGTGTTGTCAGCAGGGGGGCTCGAAACCTTTTGAGGCACACAGTGCGGGCTTCCCCGGCCTCGCCTTCGCCAGGCCTGGTATCATGTTGGTGCCTCCCACTCCTGGAATATTGGAAAGTGGTCGCAGCTCACATGATTTGGGGTGGTAGTAATATCACTGCAGGGCTACGGTGTGTAGGAACCCATGGGGGCCTTACACCTTGCATGTCCGGCTGCAGAACAACTCCTTCAGCATGTTCTGGAGGGGTGTTCAGTGGGGGGGCTTTTTTCATCGGAAGCCCCCCGTATCAGACCGGCCCTTTCTGTCGGGGTTCCCCCTTGGGTGCGATTGCCTCGTGGGTGGTGTCAGGGTCAGGTGTTCCGACACGGAACGCGCTCCTCGCACGGTTCCAGGTTTGGCTACGCACAGCGGGGGGACCGGGCCAACTATCTACGGTTCCTAGCGGACCTGCGCCACGTGACGGCGGGTGCGTTGGGAGTGTCGTCACATATGACTACGGCAGTATCATATGTCGAGGTGGATGGAGAGAACGCTCAGGCGGAGACTTGTGTTTACACAACCCCACCCGTTTTCAGGTTTGGTACAGACCCTATTGTCGGGGTCTCCAGCTGTGACAGCTCTGGTCAACGAGATCCAATCTCTGTGGACGAAGCAAGCCATCGTCGTGGCGTTCTCCTCCCGGTGTTCTCTGCCCGAGAAGTCGGGAGGGAAGGGTGTAAGACCCAGGCTGGACCTGTCCCATGGGAAGGTTCAGCATTTTTTGGATCGTCTCCTACCTGTTGAACACTGTCAGGTGGGGGTCTGGTTCTCCTCCATAGACCTGTAGGATGCGTATGCGCATCCCCGATCTTCCATCCTAGGGCTTACCTACGCTTCCTTTGCAGGGTTAGCGTATGAGTACCAGAGGCTGCCATTCGGTTTTCTCTGGCTCCCCGCATCTTCACCAAGTGCGTGGAGGCCGCACTGGGGCCTCTGCGTCGTCCGGGGTTACGGAGTGTTCTGCCCTGATGACGTTCTGGTCCTTCGCGGTCAAGGTGGATCGTCAGGTCTCGTACCAGGCAGGTCTCTACCAGCCTGGGGTTGCTGTAGACTGGATGTAGAGTATTCCTCTTCCCAGTCAACGGTTGGAGGGCTATGGGCATCCATCTCAGAGCGTGTTGTCAACACGCTCGGGAGGTTCCGTCCTAGGACGGTTACGGCGCTGTCTCACGTCGCGTTTTCACCGACGCCTCCCTCGCTGGTGATGCGTCGGGCCAACGCAGTAGGGGGCAGCTGGCAAACCATGCTGCCCGGTCTGCGCTACGTTCGATGTGTTGGTGTTGAAAGCGGTCCTTCTGGTCCACAAATGGTGTTGATCAGGACGGACGATACAACGTCAGTGTCGTGTATCGACAGACAGGGAGGAGTACGCTCCCCCTGTCTGCACCAGGCGGCGGGCGGCTGGCTATGGGCGTCCTCCATCTGCGCGGCCTGAGGGCTCCCCACATCCCCGGCAGGGAGAATGTGGGTGCAGGTGTACTGTTGCGGGGCGGCCCTCATCCTGACGGGTAAGGATTGCGTCTGGACATGGCCAGGCAGGTCTGGGACCGATGCCGTGCCGCCAGGGATTCTTCCCCATACATCTGTTAGGTCAGTTGTTGGGACGGGTACGTTGAGGGGCGCAGGTTCTTGATCCTGATGGTGTTACCATCTGGAATGCGCATGCTCCCTCCACTGTCGCGCTTACGCGGGCAGATGACGTATGTTCCAAGTGTGGTGTAAGGCGGGGGGCCGGGACTCAGTCTCCTGCCCCCTGGATGCTGTCCTTAGTTACCTCCAGTCTCTCCTTGATAGACTGTCGGCTTCGACGGTGAGGGTATATGCAGCAGCTATATCCTCCTATCATGAGGGGTTTGAGGGGATGTCTTGTTCAGCCACCCTCTTGTGAAGCGTTTCCTGCTTGGCGCTCCGCTTACGCGGGCAGATGACGTATGTTCCAAGTGTGGTGTAAGGCGGGGGGCCGGGACTCAGTCTCCTGCCCCCTGGATGCTGTCCTTAGTTACCTCCAGTCTCTCCTTGATAGACTGTCGGCTTCGACGGTGAGGGTATATGCAGCAGCTATATCCTCCTATCATGAGGGGTTTGAGGGGATGTCTTGTTCAGCCACCCTCTTGTGAAGCGTTTCCTGCTTGTCGCTCGACGCGTTAAGCCGGTGCAACGCTCCTTGGCTCCGACTTGGGATCTTCAATTGGTCCTCGGTCGGTTGTCCTTGGCCCCGTTTGAGCCGCTCGAGCAGGCGCCGTTGGGACAGCTGTCCTTCAAGACCGCGTTCCTTCTGGCTGTCACTTCCGCTAAACGCGTAGGTGAGCTCTGTGCTCTCTCGGTACGTCCAGAGTGCCTGTCTTTTCGGACCGATTGCGGTGTCACTCTGCGACCTAATTCTGCTTTCGTGCCTAAGAATATCCGGAGTTCCTTCCGCTCCCGGGATATTGTGGTTCAGGCGTTTCGTCCTCCTCCTCACACTAGTGAGTTAGATGTGGGCCTTCACCTGTCATGTCCAGTCCGTGCTTGGGGATTTACCTCAGCCGTACTCAGGATTTCAGGGTTACCGACCAGCTTTTTGTCTGTTACGGTGGGGCTCGTGCTGGTAAGGCACTGTCGGAGCAGCGCCTGTCCCATTGGTTGTGCGAGGGTGTTACCCTCTGCTACACGTTGGCTGGGCAGGATCCCCCTGGGGGCGTCAGGGCGCACTCCACTCGTGGGGTGGCTGCCTCTGCCGCTCTCCTGGGTGGGGCCTCGGTGGAGGCCATCTGTGCTGCAGCTTCATGGTCCTCCCCGGGCTCCTTTGTAAGGTTTTTCCTCATGGACATGACCGGGGGTTCTGTCTCCCAGGCGGTTCTGGGGTCTGTGGCCTTTCCTGCTTCCCGTCCTTTGGTCGGGTAGCAGGAGTGTATGGGTATGGGCCACAGTGTGTTGAGTCACACGTGGTTCCGCCTGTACGGTGTGTTCAAGGGGTTCTAGTTTCCCTCTTGTTCGCATTCAGGTGGAGTTGACTGCGCCCCCCCTTCATTAGGGAGGATAATAATAATAATAATAATAATAATAATAATAATACTTCGTTTTATATAGCGCCTTTCAGAGGACCCAAGGTCGCTTTACATAAGGGGGGGGGGGGGGGGGGGAGATAACAAGTCAACAAACATAGTGGACAGACACAACACATACATATAAAGTGAGAAAGTTAGGGGTTGAAGGCCAGGTTGAAGAGGTGGGTTTTGAGCAGTTTTTTAAATGAGTCCAGCGTTGGGGTGGTGCGGAGTTCTGCGGGGAGGGAGTTCCAGAGGGTGGGAGCTGCCACACTGAAAGCTCTGTCCCCGAACGTCCGCAGTCTGGTTCGGGGGATGGAGAGCTGACCAGTGTCCGTGGATCGCAGGGACCGTGACTGAGTGTAGGGGTGGAGGAGGTCAGTGAGGTACTGAGGTGCCAGGGCGTGAAGGGATTTGTAGGTGAGCAGGAGGGTTTTGTAGGTAATGCGGGATTTGATGGGGAGCCAGTGGAGCTGGATGAGGATGGGGGTGATGTGCTGCCAGGGTTTGGTGCGGGTTAGAACCCTGGCAGCTGAATTTTGAACATACTGGAGCCTGTCCAGGGTTTTGCTTGGGACCCCGGACAGGACCCCGTTGCAGTAGTCCAGGATGGGGTGACAGGGCTCCCCGCACCCCTTGATGTGGGCTTACGGGTCCTCAGGGGGTACATTTGTCGGGCTTCGCGTCCGCTCTTCCCCATATCTCATAAGGCTCAGAGCGGAACGCGATAGCAAATACGGCATATAACGGTAGGTTATGTAGATAACCTAGTTATATTAGTATTGGCTGAGCGTTCCGCTCTGCGCGGCCCTGAGTTCCCTCTTGAGGAATCTTTTCCTGGGACGGGTTTTTTGGCGAGGAAGGATGTGTGGTGACCAGAGTCACTGCTATATGGGCGGTGCCACCATGGGGGCGGAGCCCCATACAGGTGTGGTGCATGTATTTTTTGTTCGTGGGAGATACATTAGGTATCATAGGAGATAGTATATCTCATAAGGCTCAGAGCGGAACGCTCAGCCAATACTAATATAACTAGGTTATCTACATAACCTACCGTTAATGTCTGCTTAAGCAGTTTAGTGGTTATTTGTTATACGAATAACTTAAAGAGTCCCTATTATTTTTTAGTGACCCGCAGCCCTCAGTTACCTTAAACTAACCAGAACATTAACCCTAACCCTTTCTATTTGAACCATAACCATTAAACGTTAAAACAAATCATCATTATAGTATTGCTGTTTGTATAATTTTCTGTCATCATTTTAGCGTATTCGCCCGGGACCACAATCATTGTTTGTTCGACTCCTTATTGCACGTTTGTTTTGGACTTTCAAAGATACGAAATGTACATTATATTACTTATACAATAAAGCCCCTTTTCCACTGCATGGTACCTACTCGACTCTACTCTACTCTACTCTGCATTTTCGGTTTTCTGGTACCAGGTACTTTTTGGGTACTTTTTGGGTACTTTTTTAGTCCCTGCTCTGTCGAGGTTCCAAGTGGGTAGAAGTGGTACCAGAAAAGTCACGTGAAACACTGCAGACCACTGATTTGTCAGAAGAGAGACGCGTCACTCATTGGAGCATCTCCACAAAAACAGAAAGCCGCCATCTTTAATGTCTCGTGTAGGATTTCATTATGTTTGCAGCAGGCACAAGTGCAATAGACAAAAAAGGATACAGTCACTGTGTATTCTGCCTCATTTATTGATGAAACAAAACCGACATCAACACAATTTGCCACCGAGCGGAGAGTTTAGTCTCACAAAAAGATCGCTGACTTGTTAAGCTTGTTGTTAGGTTAGGTGCTAATGTTGTGCTAGCGTTTTAGCATGGCTATCGTACATAGCGTGATCAATATATCTCGCTATTGATTGTTTGTACTAGTAACGTTAATGCTAGTAGAATAGACACAACGTGAGGTAATCACCATCCATTTTAAACCGGTTATTACCTAATGCTAACGTTAGCAGATAGACGCAAGACTGGTAACGTTACAGCTTGTTGTTAGCCTAATGCTAATGCTAATGTTAACGTTAGCAGATAGACACGAGAGCCTAGGTAACGTTAAAGCTTGTAGAATAGACACAATGAGAGGTAACGTTAGCGTTAGCAGAATAGACACAACGAGAGTCTCGTTAATGTTGTTATTGATTGATTGATTGATTGATTGAAAACTGTGTTTTACTCTGGCTTGCGCCTAGCTCATGGACATAGCTATGCTGGAGCTCTCATGCTGTACACCAGCGGGCCCGCCTCCCCACACGGAGACAAACTGAGTACATAGTACCTGCAGTGGAAAAGGAACGAAGTACCAGGTACCTAAAGCGAGTCGAGTACAGTAGGGTAGAGTCGAGTAGGTACCATGCAGTGGAAAAGGGGCATTAAGTGAATATATTACTCATGGCTATAACATAACGTAAATTATGTACCTTTTTCCCTGTGGTCAATTGGTACTTTATTTTCATTTTCTGATGAGACCGTGTTGCCTCTAAATACAGATAGATAATTATAAATGCATGTTTTATTAGCAAACAAATAAAATTTTCCCCTCAACCATCCTCAAAGCGCCCCCAAAATTGGCCATTTTAGTTTTAGTTTTTGAAGACTGCATACTTTTTTTGCAAACCCAAACAACATACTTTATTCTTATAGCACATGCATGAGCCTGCCTGAAAGATGACATTATGAAGTTTCTGATTCCAGAAAAATATTCACTTTTAGTGCTAACGTAATAGAGTTATATAGGTCTGAACTTGAGTTGTAGAAAAATATGTTACTCAAGTTTTTCTGTAGTAGTTAGTAGTCCAGAGGTAGTATTTCCCCAGAAGGTGGTATGGCTTACACATCCAGACGGAGCCATAGCCTGAAGCCTTATGTAGTAGATATCCACAAAAAAGATCCATTCAGAAATGAGTGATTAGGAGTGATTTTGGTAAACTGTGTACAAAGAAAAACTCAGTTTTCTCATAGACTTCAATTAATTTGGCTTCCTGTTAAAGAATTTAGTTGTTCACCTAGATCCCTAATTCACACATCCCCACATGGGGTATAATTGGAAGCCACACTCATTGGCTACAATGATCCACAATCATTTTCGAGATCGGATCTAGATTGACGGAACTACTGCAGCCTGAGTCGGGAGTGGTATTTTGCGCAATACCGTGTACTTTGCACAAGCCTCAAATACCGGCATGTAACTTGAGAACTGCTGAACGGATTTTGTCGGATTTTGTCGCTATTGACAGGCAACAAATAAGCCTTCAATTTGATATATATATATTGTATTACAAAATATGCACACCCGAGCCACTAGGGGTCACCAAAGTGCCGGTTGCAAAAAGTCCGAAAAACTTCCCATATGTGGGACGTCGCAGCTAAAGAGGTTTTAAAGGTCAGGCTAAATATCAGGTACAGTATGTATCACTATCATGGCTGGCATCAGCAACATCATGGCTGGCATCAGCACTATCATGGCTGGCATCAGCAACATCATGGATGGCATCAGCACTATCATGGCTGGCATCAGCACTATCATGGCTGGCATCAGCACCATCATGGCTGGCATCAGCACCATCATGGCTGGCATCAGCACTATCATGGCTGGCTTCAGCACTATCATGGCTGGCATCAGCAACATCATGGATGGCATCAGCACTATCATGGCTGGCATCAGCACTATCATGGCTGGAATCAGCACCATCATGGCTGGCAGTGACTCACATTGAACCGTGAGCTTAGTGTGGGCAGACAGGACTTTCTTAGCCTCGTTTTTGGCATCACAGCGGTAGGTAGCCATGTTGTCACTGGGCTGCAGAACGAGGACCAACTCTCTGGACACGCCCTTATCAAAGGGCAACTGCCTGAGTGCATCTGACACCGGCTTAGCATCCTGAAAGAAAACAAGATGGAAGGATGTTATATACGTATACAGAGTTTTTTTTATGTACACTTGAGTGAATAATAAGGGGAAGAAATTATTAAATAAACGTCAGATAGAGGAACAGACACACATGAACACACAGAAGGGCAGACGTATACACAAACCCACACACCAGTACTCACATGTACACAATTATACAAACGAACGCACACACACACACACACACACACACACACACACACACACACACACACACACACAGACACAGACACAGACACACACACACACACACACACACACACACACACACACACACACACACACACACACACACACACACACACACACACACACACACACACACACACACACACACACACACACACACACACACACAATGGCAATTTAATGTACAGGCTTACAGGGGCCCCAAGCCCACAGAGGACAGGGGCCAAGCTTACTTTTTTTTAAGCATAATGAACATTAAACAAATATATATATATAATAATAATTTACTAACATTCAGTCATACCAGTTAACTCATTGAGTGCCAAAAATGAGATATCCCGTTTCTGAGAGCCAGCACTTGAGCGTCAATAACGAGATATCTCGTTTTTAGTACCTTTTTCCTTTTTTTCTATTTTCTTATTCTAAATACTCGTGCAGGCCTTTGTGAGTGTGCCTGGGACATCTGGCTACATTATAATTGCAATGATGATTGAATCCCGACAGGTGGCAGTATTGCCTACCTTATGAACAACATGGGCCAGTTTAGTGTGGGTCTCCCCATGCTGCAGCGAGAGCTCCCAAAGCACTAGGGAGCGAGCAGCAGTGAGCAGTACAGCCAACTTACGTTCCTCAACAGCGATCACCTAGAGTGAACTATTGGATATTATGAAGAAGAAGACAAAATGCACACAAATGAAGAAGAAGACAACGGATGAGGGCCACCTAACGTTATATGTATTGATGCTGTTCTGATCGAAGACACTCGCAGCGAGAGTGGAGTACCTGCTGACAAAGGTAACGTCTATTTTACCGACCCCCATCATAAAACATGCTTTTGTAATGATCGCAACGTCGGAAAACAACCTAGAAAACAATCTAGAAAACCAGCCTGGATTATTGTGAAACGGGGCGATTTTTTGCTAGGTATAGCGCACAAACGAAGGTATGTAGAAATAAACAGTTTTGTCCCTGTTGGAGTATAAATAGTGCCTGTCAAATGAGCCATACTATTGTCTCCATAGCTATAATATAGAACATACGATGGGTGGCAGTCAATGAGTTAATATACCAAGAAAAATAAATGTCATTGTGGTGACAGACTTCTTCAAACAAACATTTCTGAGTACTTTTTAATTCATTCACTGCCAGCTATTATCCTTATCCCATTCTCACTGGGCCACGCTAAAAGATAGGCATTTTCACTGTGCGTCACGAATATATATATATATATATAGGGGAGAATGGGGGACGTTGTCACACGGGTAGGTTGTCACATTCATTATATTTCACCACCAGAGGGTCCTGTCCCTCATACTTTGGTATTTAAATGTCCAGAATTGGGGTCAGAGTTCACCTACATTGTCATCTTTGGAGTGAAACAGCTGAAATTGAGGTGAGAGGACTTTTTGTGTTTTTCATGTCCATTTGTAAATATTCCGCTCCTCAGTATTTTTCTTCTAGGCTTTTACACATTTGGTTTATAATAAAACAATTATTACCCTTAAAAAGTGTGAAGGGATAGCTAGTTTAGATTGTTGTTAGCTAGCTAACTAGTTGTTAGATGGCTGTTAGCCTTGATCAGGGACCGATTTTTAAGGGCCCTTTTCGAGCGCGGGGGGCTCCTTTTTATGCTTTTTGGGGGGTTTTGGTGATCAAATATTGAATATTGAACTATAATAATCAGTGCAGGAGCTCACTTATCCTTGAAAGACACTTTTATCACTGACTTAAAAGGCCCATACATCTCCATAAATGTTCAGGGGGGAGGGAATAAGTGCCTACAGACCACAAGAAGTGCTGTATATTCTGTATTGTTTAATATAAATGCATTTTTTATTCCAATTCCGATTTGTATTTGAGATTCCCAAATCCCATCTGACTTGACTTCTTTGTGTCCCTCAATGAGTGTAATACCAGCATTCAACTGTATGCGCCACAGCGGTTTCTATCATCATCATCATCATCACCACCCACGCTATGCATAAAATATATAGGTCCGCGGAGAGGCACGCTGAGGAGGCCGTGCAAACTGCAATGGAATATGGGGCATCTCTCTCTCTTTACCTAATATTTTTATTCTATCCTGACATTTTTCAGTTGGAAGGGCAGTCTATATGCGTAACGCTAAAAAAAATATAATTAACAGCCACTTTTTTTATGAGGCTCAAAAAGGCAGGTGCTCAATCACCCCTTGAGCTCTATGTGTGCACGTGCCTGGCCTTGATGCTATCAAGACATTCCAGTTGGGGTTGGTTGTCACATGTTCTGTAGGCTATTATTGTTAGGCCGATTTATTGTGTTCTTATTTTGTTATATAAGAACAATATACTGTAGGATGGCCTAAAGATGTGTTTCCTGTTTATGTTCATGTTAAGATGCATTAAGTTATGTATTTGTCAACTTGTCAATGCAATTAAACTTTCAAATTTAGTTCTGCCTTCTTGTCTTCTTTTTAAGATTTTCCCATTAAAACACATGGTGACAACCAACCCCATAGTGTGTGATGGGGTTGGTTGTCACAATGTGTCAGAGTGTCTTTGATAGGTGATTAACTCTTTGTTACAATACGTTGGAAAATGAGAGGGATACACATTTCAAGCCAACATCTTAAGCTTCAATTTAATGTAGGAATGACTATTGAAAGATGTTTTGATGATGAGCAATTCACACTAGAGTAAAAAGTGTGACAACTATCCCTGTTCTCCCCTATATATATATATACAAATATATATATATTTGTTTAATTTAGATTCTAATCGATTCTAATCGATTCTAACATTTTCAAATCGATGCAGTTGAATCGTCACATTAGGATCGATGCATTTCGATGCATCGTTACACCCCTAATATATACATTAATGGCACAGAAAGGGTTAATTACTGACATGCATTACTTGTATGTATGTGTATGTGTCTCCCCTAATATGCCCAGACAACGAATCTAACCTCGCACATGGTTGTACAAAAGTATATTCGTCTGTAAAAGGTTGGCAAGAGATTAACATTGGACTCCGTTCAGTTGGATTTGTGATTGATTCCACATAGTAGAAGGGGATGTTTTTGTGACCCTTTATTTTTCCCCATATGAGGTTGGACACGATTACATTGTGTGATTTGCTTTAAAAGTGTGAGGCATACAGGGAATGATCTTTGAGTAATGGAAAATGTAGCTCACCAATGAACCTGTTGTACAATGTGTCTGTTGTTGCGATGCATCGAGGTCCATCATTTGGTTTTTAATGCTTAAAATAACAGGATGTTTTAGTGAACCTTTATTTATTTAGTCCAAAGATTAAAGTTGGACACTACATTGTGTGAGTACTCATATTACTGAGTAATGTTACATTAGCAGGTCAACATGGCAATCTGTCGTTGCCTGTTGCGCTTTGTAGCACTTAATAAACAGAGTGGGCTGTCAGTTTATCACGTTAATTCGATTAATTAATTACACCGAAAATTATTGCGTTATGAAAATTAACTCTAAATTAATTACTAAAAAAAAATCATCTCATTCATTCCATAAGAACGTAGAATACACATTTACAGACTTTTTTTATATGGTCCATTTGCATGTTCTTGGTACAGTATCTGATTCTAGGGACATCTATGGATCTCAGGGAATGTATTCCCAGTGTCAGAAATACTGTGTCTGTTACTAGGCTTGAGTAAATTGTAATGAACCAAATGAGAATATCAATAATTTTTTTTAATCTTTAACTGTGAATAACACTTTGCTCAAATTGACCAGACCTGAACATTTTTAGCAAATTAATAGATGGAAGATGATTGAACAGAAGGTTTTGTAGATACAGTACTGAATTCTGCCATCCGGACACATGCAATTTGAAATATGATTATAGAATATCAGGCATAAAATGGTTATGCGATTAAAATGCGATTAATTGGATTACTTAATTACAAATCCTGTAATTAATTCGATAAATGTTTGTAATCGCCTGACAGCACCAAAACAGACATTTGCATAAAGCAAGCATATCTATCCACTCCCATGTTGATAAGAGTATTAAACACTTAATAACCCATTAACACATTAACTGCCACAAAGTTTGCCCGTCTCATACCACTCTCTGCCACCACTCTAAGCATATGGAGATGTTCACCTTCTTTGCAGGGCTATAACTTTTTAAATTGTATTGCTAAATTGACATTACTATGGCCCATTCAATATCTATCGTTCAGGATGTAGGAACGTTATACTTTTTCATTCATAGATTCATACGAAAATACCGTCTAGAATATAAATATGTTTTTATTGTTTTCTGCAGTAATTCCTAGAACGTGAGTTATAGGCATAAACGCATATTATCAATTGCCGTTTGTTGCCGATACACGCTATATTAAAAATTTCAACTGTACATGATCCTAAACGTTATGACTCATCATGCGCGGATGAACAGGGGGGGGGGGGGTCGTTTATAATTCCGTGATCGTCAGTAAATGCTTTATGTAGTATGGGTGATATATTGATCAGAGCAGTTTGCATTAATAATAATAAACAATCACGCTGAAAATGACGTCAGCGTCCTCTTACCGTTCGCCGATGAGACTGGAGGAAAAAGATCCCACTTATTTGACGTGGATCGACTAGATCCATTTCCGGTTTGTATAATAATAATAAACGCCCAAATCATATCGATTATTGAGTTATGGCAGCGATCCATATACACAGATGTGTGTCTAGAGTCCCGCAACAATATGTGAGTGCCGGACGCATTTCCCAGATGCACAGAGATCACCAGAGATCCATTTCCGGTTGTAACTCGCCGATCATCCACCAGGTGGCAGTATTGAAGCGTTGCAGAGTTGTGCAGTTGTGTATCAGCCGAGGCTGGGTGAGGGAATTATGAATACCATGGCGAAAAAATGAAATATGATCTCAATAACGTCGTACGCCGTGGAATGGCAGAATTAGCATGACCTTGAAACACGTTGTACGACGTTATTGGCGCCCAATGTGTTAAGGTACATTTTGAACAGTTAAAAATAGTGTGATTAATATGTGATTAATCACAAGTTAATTATGGACAATTATGCGATTAATCGTGATTAGATATTTTTATCAATTGACAGCCCTATAGCAGTAGCAGCATGTTTATCCAATCAGGTGCATTCCACCTGGGGGAAATTGCTTTGTCAATTTGGGGCCCTGCTAGCAGGCGGGGCCCATTTCAGTTGAAAAGGGTGAAACATAGCTAAGGCCGCCTATGATCATGTTGAACTGAATATGGACATAGCCCTATGCCTTATCCTTACCATCCCAGTTACCAAACGAAGAGCGATCTTTCTCTAAACCTTCCCTAACAGCAAAAACAGAGCCACGTTGCCTTGATGTCCAACTAGCGTGGCATTCTTCAGGCCTTGAATTTTAAAAGACACAATCAAGGCATTTGCTGCGAAGATGACCAGAAGATAATTGTGCTCTTTTTATACTGGTTCTTTGCTTGTGATGTTTAATTGAAAATGTAAAACTGAAATCAATTAAACACAATTTTGTGCTCCTGCTGTGCACACAGGCCCGAGGCCTACTTGGCTGATGTCTTGACTTATTGTTTCTGTTTACTGATAAGGAGGGCACTCACACACACACACACACACACACACACACACACACACACACACACACACACACACACACACACACACACACACACACACACACACACACACACACACACACACACACACACACACACACACACACACACACACACACACACACACACACACACACACACACACATTTACATTTAGTCATTTAGATGACGCTTTTATCCAAAGCGACTTGTTGGTGACAGGTATAGACAACTCGGGTTGTTATGGTCACATCTGAAGCATGTCTATCTGCCACAGATTGATGCAGACGTGGAGATGTTGATCGGTCTGATCGGTTGATCGTTCCCAGAGCCTTAGAACCACTGGAAGTCATCAGAAGTGTGGACGGAGGGCCATATGCGGTCAAGACGATGCATGGATGGACTGTAAATGGACCACTTGGAGGCGATGGCAGTGACAATCCTGAGACTCAGTCTGCAGTCAGTGTTAACAGAATCTCTGCTGTCACTCTTGACGAGCTCTGGAACCAACAATTCAAGACAGACTTCCCTGAAAACAGCCAGGATGAACTGCAAGGGCTGTCAAGAGAAGATTGTAAGTTTCTGGAAATGTCTAACGAGACTGTGAAACTGGTTGATGGCCATTATGTCGTTGGATTGCCACTGCAGGACAGAACTATCATCATGCCCAATAATCGTAAAGTGGCAGAGCAGCGCACCCTCAACCTGAAGAGGAGGTTTAGTAGGGACGTGTCATTCCATAAGGACTACACTGCATTTATGGACAACCTGATATCCAGTGGATACGCAGAGAGAGTGCCAGCTACAGGATTGGAGCGAAGTGACGGCAAGGTTTGGTATATCCCTCATCACGGGGTATACCATCCCAAGAAAGGAAAGATCCGCATTATCTTTGATTGTGCAACATCATTTCAGGGTGCATCGCTCAATGCACATCTCTTGCAAGGACCTGACCTGACAAGCGGGTTGGTTGGGGGAGTCTTGACCAGGTTTAGGATGGAGCCCATTGTTCTGATGTCTGACATTGAGGCCATGTTCCATCAAGTTCGAGTGCCAGAGGCAGATACGGACTTGCTCAGATTTCTCTGGTGGCCCAACGGGGACTTCAGTCAACATATGGTTGAATACCGGATGGTTTGGCGCAACATCATCACCAAGCTGCGCAAATTTTGCTCTCCGGAAATGTGCCGAAGATAACAAACAGATCTTCAGTGAGCAAGTGTTCGAGACCATCATGCACAATTTCTACGTTGACGACTGTCTTGCTTCCATAGCCTCGGAGGATGAAGCCATATCCCTTTATCAGGACTCGATAACCCTCTGTGCCAAAGGAGGCTTCCATTTAACAAAATGGCTGAGTAACAGTTGCCGTGTGCTGGCAGCAATACCAGAGGAGGAAAGAGCAAAAGAGGTTAAAGACCTGGATTTGGACCAAGACATCCTACCAGTTGAGAGGGCATTGGGAGTGTGTTGGTGTGTCCAGTCCGACACCTTTGAGTACAGTATAACCTTTCAGGACAAACCACTGACACGTAGGGGAATCCTTTCTACTGTCAGCTCTTTCTATGACCCTCTTGGGATTTTGTCCCCTGTGGTTTTCACAGCCAAGAGGCTTATTCAAGACCTATGCCGGAAGGGGCTAGGATGGGATGATGTCATACCAACATCTGTGGCACAGGAGTGGGTCGACTGGCTCAAAGAGTTACATCTGTTAGAGGGCTTCCGTGTCAGACGATGTTTAAAACCGCCCAACTTTGGAGAAGCAACCAGCGCCCAGCTGCATCACTTTGCCGACGCAAGTGAGGAGGGATACGGTACCGCCACCTACCTGCTGTTGCGCAATGACCAATCTCAGACTCACATTGCCTTCGTAATGGGAGAATCCAGGGTGACACCTTTAAAGCCTGTGACAATCCCACGTATGGAGTTGACTGCAGCTGTTGTGGCAGCTCGCATGGACAAGCTATGGAGGAAGGAGCTAAGACTGCAGCTGCAAGACAGTGTTTTCTGGTCAGACAGTACTTCTGTGCTGAACTACATCAAGAATGAATCATCAAGGTTTCGCATCTTTGTAGCGAACAGAGTCACACAGATCCTCAAGATGTCCGACGCATCCCAATGGAGGTATGTGAATACAGCGCACAACCCTGCAGATCTTGCCTCCAGAGGCATGAAAGCGGAACTGTTCCTCAAGGACGACATATGGATATCTGGACCTCCATTTCTCATGCAACCAGAAGAGACTTGGCCTGTTAACCCAGACAACTTGGGAGAACTTCCACCTGGAGATCCAGAGGTTAAGGTGTCAGCCGCCATTGTCTCCATGGAACAAAAGGAGGATGATGATGCCGTGACACGTTTGATCAACCGCAGCTGATCTTGGAGACGTCTCACAAGAGTGATGGCATGGATCCTGAGGCTCAGAGCCATACTTTGGAAAAACAGGAAGAGGAGAGAAGTCACTGGAGGTGCTTCTCAGCCAGCATCAAATGCAACTGAACAGAAAGACGTTCTCGACAAGGAGACTCGTCTCTCATTGAAAGAAATCAAAGAAGCCGAACTGGAGATAATTAAGTTCAGTCAAAGAAGAAGGTTCTCTGAAGAGTTCTCTTGCCTCCAAAGGGGAGAGTTTGTGAAGGGGACCAGTCACATTTACAGGCTCAGTCCCATACTGGAAGATGGTGTGCTGAGGGTCGGAGGCCGACTTAGTAAGGCTGCTATGCCCGAAGAGTCTAAACATCCAGCCATAATAGCTAAAGATCTCCACATCTCAGACCTCATCCTACGCCAGATACATCAGGAGGTTGGCCATGGCGGTAGGAACCATATGTTGTCAAAGCTGCGCCAGCGCTATTGGATTCCTGCTGCAGGTGTTGCCATAAGGAAGATAATTTCCAGATGTGTCACCTGTCGTCGGCTACACAGAGTTGCAGGTCAACAACAAATGGCAGACCTGCCCAGTGACAGAGTTTCAACAGAAGAACCTCCGTTCACTTACGTCGGAGTTGACTATTTTGGCCCATTTAAATCAAGCGTGGTAGGAGTCTTGTGAAAAGATATTGAGTAATCTTCACATGTTTGGCAATAAGGGCTGTACACATTGAAGTTGCCTCATCATTGGACACATATTCGTTCATCAACGCCCTGCGGCGCTTCATCGCGAGAAGAGGACAGATCAAAGAGCTGCGCTCCGACAATGGAACAAATTTCATTGGTGCAGAGCGTGAGCTGAAACGAGCTATTGAAGGATGGAACCTGGAGCAGATCAATGATATGCTCTCTGTGAAAGGAATCAAGTGGACATTTAACCCTCCTACCGGATCACATCACGGTGGAGCATGGGAGAGGTTGATTCGTTCCATCAGGAAGATTCTGAATTCCACTTTGAGAACACAGAGTCTGGATGGAAGGACTCCATACAGTACTCTGCGAAGTGGAGTCAATTCTCAACAGTAGACCTCTCACTAAGGAATCCACAGATCCAAATGACTTGGAAGCCTTAACACCCAATCATCTCCTGCTTCTTAAAGTCAAGCCCAGCTTACCACCTGGTCTGTTTCACAAGGAGGACAGCTATGCACGCCGAAGATGGAAGCAGGTGCAGTACATTTCTGATCTGTTCTGAAAAAGGTGGATTAAAGAGTATCTGCCACAATTACAGGAACGACAGAAGTGAACAAAGATCAAGCGAAACTTCATCCCCGATGACATAGTGCTCATAATGGACGATTCCGCACCAAGGAATTCCTGGATCATAGGGAGGATTACAGAGACAATGCCAGACAAGAACGGACTTGTGCGACAGGTCCGGATTAAGACCCGGACCAGCCTTCTCTGCAGACCTGTGACGAAGATTTGCCTTCTTCAGGAATCGACAGAGTCATGAAGGTTTCGCTTCTTTCCCACGACTTTGGATTACTTTGACTTTTGAGTGACATTGGAGTACTCTGGTTTTTTTCTCGTGACTTTGGATTTACTTGATTCTGGGGGGGTTCGATTCAAGAAGAATATCAAGACCTTATGAACTCCTTGCGAAAAGAAATAGTAAAAAAGGCAAAAAAGAGAAAAGACAAAAAAATGGGAAACAAAATTGCACTGTGGTGTTTTGTATGAATTGACGCATTGGTAATTATTACTGTGAAATGAGATTATGTAATAATTAGGGGCCGATTTGTTGGTGACAGGTATAGACAACTCGGGTTAACTAGTGACACTAGTTAATAATGACATCCTGTTCTCTCTGTCAATTGTGGGATGTAAAAGGTTTAAGCATATGTTTATGGTATATATCTGTTTTAGATCTAGGCATATGTTACTGTATGTGTCTATATGTGAAGTGTATGGGCTGCTCTGCACAAGCCAGAATGAAAAGAGCAGGTTGGCACATGTTAACCCTTGCCTGTCCTGCCTGCATAGAGTAGACATATAACCAATGATTGGTACAGGTATATGTATATATATGTATATACTATATATATATATGTACTGTATTGTACATGTATATGTATGTGTATCTGTATATATCTATATATGTATGTGTTGGGCTATGTACTGTATATTACGGCAGTCTGCCTCGTCTTCTTATCTTACTGTGACTGGAGCTAAGAATGTGGCCTTGGAGACAGCTCCAGCCTGAGCTGAGAGCAGGTTGGCACATGTTAACCCTTGCCTGTCCTGTCTGCATAGAGTAAAACATGTAACCAATGATTAGTACAGGTATATGTATATACTATGTGTACTATATATATATATAGTGTATATACTATATATACTATATACTCATGCAAGAAGTGTATTCATGTATTGTACACTACACAGGCCAGTTCTTCCCTCTCAATACTGACTGGAGCCCAGAGGAATGTACGGAGCCTCTCTGCTCCAGAGGGACTTTCCACAATATCGTATTCTGTTCCAGCAAAAACGTTACAAGTACTTTTTCAAGTTACAATCCAGTGGAATAGACGGCAGCCAATGACAACTAGGAGGGGAGGAGAGTCAGTCCTGATGTGTGAGATGTTGATTGGCTAGTGAAATTACATCACTGTTTTTGGACCAATGGCAAAGAGGTCCTGATATGATATAAAAATGACTGCTCCTACTTCGAGAGCTCAGATTTTCAGATTTTGCTTGCAGACACTTTCTTCTAGCGGCCGATACCGTAGGGAACGGAATCGGTCTATTTTTCAAAGTGGAGTCCCCCGGACAAAGCTTTGTTTTTTAGCTCATTTGCTCTTTTGCTCAAAATGACAAAGAGAGTTTTTTGCTATGAGACAGATTTTGATTTAGATTTGGATTTTTCCATTTGTTACTTTAGAAGACAAGATGCAGGATTTTGCTTGCAAGACACCAGCCGTGTCAGGCTATTGCGATCTTAGAGATGAGATGTTTTGTATTATATAATCTTTTAAACTGTAAGGGACATATCCAATACAGTCCTTTTTTGTAACTTCATTGAAATAAAGATAACTTTTTTTTCTAATTATCCATTGAATTCTTGGACTGATTTCTGCCAGCAATGTGCCACGATGCCGGCCGCCGCCCTGATTTCCTATTGAAGGTGACTATAATGTACTGGCAGCATGTAATACAGATTGAATCAATTGACTGGTTAATGCTTTGCAGCTAAAAGTTATATATTATATATATATTAGTGCTGTCAAACGATTAAAATATTTAACTCGATTAATCGCATGATTGTCCATAGTTAACTCGCGATTAATCGCAAATTAATCGCATTTTTATTTTTAATAATTTTTTTTACCTTAAACAGATCTTTTTCAAGTTCCAAGTTTTAATACTCTTATCAACATGCGAGTCAACAAATGCTTGCTTTGTGCAGCCATTTAACACAAAAGGATGACCCTCATGCATTGCAAATTTGCATCAAATTCAAAACAGAGTGATGCACAAAATAACTTAAAAGAAAATAATAATTTAAAACAATGAATAAAGTGTGCATGAAATAATAGGGGAAAGAAAACGTTAGGAACTTGTTACATTCACACACACAAGGGCTGATTAATCACACACACCCCTCTCTCCCTCACACACACACTCTCCCAGCTCTTTTTCCCCTTCCTCATCTCTCTCACCCCCGTCTCTCTATATATCTCACACACACACACACACACACACACTTCAGAAACAAACATAGTATCAATGAGAGCATCAATAATACACCTGAGTGAAGTCTAGTAAAAATTTTTTTTTTTTTTTTTTTTTTTTTTTTTAGTTAATCTTGAGTTAAAAAAATTAGTGGCATTAATAGAATCGGGAGTTAACGCGATATTAACGCGATATATTTGACAGCCTTAATATATATATATACAGTATATGTTATTAACAGGCCTTTCCTCACAAATGAGGACGGTGATGATGGTGGTGGTGGTGACGTAAGATCATCAGGCTTCCAGAGAAGCAGCCTAACAGGCATTACGTAAAATGATGATATTGATGATAACAATGATAATAATGATATTATTGTTATTATAGGCAATGAGAGTTCTCCTAGACATACATTCGGTTTATTACAAACAAGAAGAGGTTAACAACTCTTCTATACTTACATTTCATATCAACTGGATATAACTAGACCAGTGACTATGAAGTAAACTTGACAGAAATAGTAATTGACTCGAGAACTTGGCGAGTTTAGCACCTCGCTGGGGGATATCGAGCGGCCAAAGGGTTATATCTCAAGTAAGTGATCTGAGATAATTAGAGACAAGCCCATCGGCTCTTAACATGGCGTCCCTGGCTTAGGGCTGAGATCGGTATGATAACAGCCAAAATAAAATAAAATAGAAATATTGAAAAACGGAGAACCGAGCTTTAGAATACACCAGACAAAGGATATTGATCTGTATGGCCCTCAG
Source organism: Notolepis coatsorum (assembly GCF_963971535.1). Taxonomy (NCBI): domain Eukaryota; kingdom Metazoa; phylum Chordata; class Actinopteri; order Aulopiformes; family Paralepididae; genus Notolepis; species Notolepis coatsorum. The sequence goes on from NC_140183.1 coordinate 77,963,016, forward strand.
TGAAAAGCAGTGGCAAATTAAAGGCATCTGCATAGTGGGGGCATTGCTGGTGGAACGGTTGAGGCCACAAAATTGAATTAAAGAAAAAGAAAGTAAAGAAAACCCTCTCTCTAAAATGTCTGGCAGTTTAGAGAGACATCAGCGCAGCCATACAGGCTGGCAGCGCCGGCTAATAAGCTGGTGCTAACTGGAGGCTACCTAGCCATTGCTACCATTGCTAACTGGAGGCTACCTAGCCCGAGACTACAGGAGGCTACCTAGCCATTGCTACCATTGCTAACTGGAGGCTACCTAGCCATTGCTAACTGGAGGCTACCTAGCCATTGCTACCATTGCTAACTGGAGGCTACCTAGCCCAAGACTACAGGAGGCTACATAGCCCTAGTCAACAGGAGCACCGGCTAATGAGCTGGTGCTAACAGGAGGCGACCAAAACGGAGCCCACTGGAACACAAACTAACTAGCCACAAGTGAATTGAATGCTAACAGGATGCGACCAAAACGGAGCCCACTGGAACACAGGCTAACTAGCCACAAGTGAATTGAATGCTAACTGAAGGCTAACGAGCCAGTGCTAACACAAATGAACTGGCCCTAGCCAGACGAGAGCTAACTAGCTCACCATCGGCTAACGAGCCAGTGCTAACACAAATGAGCTGGCCCTAGCCAGACGAGAGCTAACTAGCTCACCATCGGCTAACAAGCCAGTGCTAACACAAATGAGCTGGCCCTAGCCAGACGAGAGCTAACTAGCTCACCATCGGCTAACGAGCCAGTGCTAACACAAATGAACTGGCCCTAGCCAGACGAGAGCTAACTAGCTCACCATCGGCTAACGAGCCAGTGCTAACACAAATGAACTGGCCCTAGCCAGACGAGAGCTAACTAGCTCACCATCGGCTAACGAGCCAGTGCTAACACAAGTGAACTGGCCCTAGCCAGACGAGAGCTAACTAGCTCACCATCGGCTAACGAGCCAGTGTTAACACAAATGAACTGGCCCTAGCCAGACGAGAGCTAACTAGCTCACCATCGGCTAACGAGCCAGTGCTAACACAAATGAACTGGCCCTAGCCAGACGAGAGCTAACTAGCTCACCATCGGCTAACGAGCCAGTGCTAACACAAATGAACTGGCCCTAGCCAGACGAGAGCTAACTAGCTCACCATCGGCTAACGAGCCAGTGTTAACACAAATGAACTGGCCCTAGCCAGACAGGAGCTAACAACAGGCTAACAAGCCAGAGCTAACTAGCTCACAACAGGCTAACTAGCCAAGAGCTAACTAGCTCACCACAGGCTAACAAAGCCAGGAGCGAATTGATGGCTAACTAGCCAAGAGCTAACTAGCTCACCACAGGCTAACAAAGCCAGGAGCGAATTGATGGCTAACTAGCCAAGAGCTAACTAGCTCCCAACAGGCTAACAAGCCAGTGCTAACAGGAAGTGAACTGGCCCTAGCCAGACGAGAGCTAACTAGCTCACCATCGGCTACCGAGCTGGTGCTAACTAGGTGAAGCTACCTAGCCCGAGGCTACAGGAATGCAGGCTAACTAGCCAAAAGGGAATCGAGTGCTATCTGAAGGCTACCTAGCCGGAGCCCGAGCTAAAATCAGGCTACATAGCTGAAGTGAACAGCAGACGCTAGCTCAGAAGAAGCTGGCGCCGAAGATGCTAGCTCATAAGAAGCTGGCGCAGAAGATGCTAGCACAGGAGAAGTTCGCACTGCTAGCACGGAAGACGCTAGCACAGCTGATGCTAGTGCAAGAGACGCTAGCTCAGGAGGAGCTGGCGCAGCTGATGCTAGCTCAAGAGAAGCTAGCACAAGAGATGCTAGCACGGAAGATGCTAGCACAGCTGATGCTAGTGCAAGAGACGCTAGCTCAGGAGGAGCTGGCGCAGCTGATGCTAGCTCAAGAGAAGCTAGCACAAGAGATGCTAGCACGGAAGACGCTAGCACAGCAGATGCTAGTGCAAGAGACGCTAGCTCAGGAGGAGCTGGCGCAGCTGATGCTAGCTCAAGAGAAGCTAGCACAAGAGATGCTAGCACGGAAGACGCTAGCACAACAGATGCTAGTGCAAGAGACGCTAGCTCAGGAGGAGCTGGCGTACAGAAACCGGACAGTCTGTCCCTCGGGAACACCAAGGGAAGCAGTGAGTCACTCAGACCAGAGGGCTCAAATTACGTGGCCCCGGTCAGGACAAGGAAGGAGATATGAGGAAACAGGCCGAACACTGCCTGCTCCCACTTCCATGTATATGGATAAGAGGGCTCCGCCCTCAATGAGAGTTCCCTCTGGACACGAAATGGGGGAATTTACACCCAACAAACTCCCTAAACCTGGAACAAGAGAGAAACCTTACTGCTGTGACCAGTGCGGACAGACGTTCAAGAAAAAGATATACCTTGAACAACACCGCATGGTTTACACAGGAGAGAAACCTTACGGTTGTGACCAGTGTGGGAAGAGGTTCAAGAAAAAGACATACCTTAAACGACACAACTTGGTACACACAGGAGAGAAACCTTACTGCTGTGGCCAGTGTGGGGAGAGCTTCCAGAGAAAGTCAGAACTTAATACACACAGATGGCGGAAACAGCCATGCTGGGACGACAGGTTCCTAAAAGCCCGGAAGGAGAATCAATAGTATCCTTACCTTCTGGGGCCCTGACACATGACACTCAAGCAAGTGCACACTGCACTTGACATTCAGCTCATCTGTCGAGAGGAATAATATATAGTGTTATTGTCATTTAGGAAGAAACATGACATAGAATACTACATTCATTTTGTATACATTTTAAGTATACTATGTAAAGATGTCTGTCTTTTCTCTAAAACCAGAGTAAAGAGGACGAAATAATTTGTAATCTGTTTCATTCAAAAGGGATTACCTGACAGTAACCATTTTGGTAGGTTAGCACCCGTACCAACCATATCAGCTGCATGAGATGTACACTCACCGGCGCCTATGGATAAAAATTGAGACTCTGCAAACTCTCATCAAGCTTAGCACCTTGACGCAGGGGGACAGAGCGAGCATCAGGGTCTCTGTATCCGACGGGCCTATCAGATTTGTGGGGGCTTGGAAGCTTCAGCATACAGGACGCTGTGGTGCTTCGGCGGCCAAGTCACTGGTTTATAGGTCTGTCAAAACGGATTGGAGGTTCTGGGGCTTAGAACATCCGTGAGTAGGGCTTTATACTAATTGAACAGGTATCAAAAGCCGAGAGAATATGAACCGAAATGACTGCTGTCAGGTGCCTCTGGAGTAAAATAATACTTACTTAAAGTCCAAGGCCTAGGGAGCCTTGAAGTCACTTGAACTTGGAGTAACATAATGCTTACTTAAAGTCAAAACTTAAGTAGAAAACGACTTGCGACTAGGAGGTCTAGGGAGCTTTAAAGTCAAAGGCCTAGGGAGCCTTAAAGTCACTTAAACTTGAAGTAACATAATGCTTACTTAGAGTTTAGCAGGCCTAGGGAGCCTTACAGTCACTTGAACTTGAAGTAACATAATGCTTACTTGGAGTCAAAACTGAAAACGACTTGCGACTAGGAGGTCTAGGGAGCTTTAAAGTCAAAGGCCTAGGGAGCCTTAAAGTCACTTAAACTTAAAGTAACATAATGCTTACTTAGAGTTTAGCAGGCCTAGGGAGCCTTACAGTCACTTGAACTTGAAGTAACATAATGCTTACTTGGAGTCAAAACTGAAAACTACTTGCGACTAGCAGGACTAAGGAGCCTTAAAGTCCAAGGCCTAGGGAGCCTTGAAGTCACTTGAACTTGAAGTAACATAATGCTTACTTAGTCAAAACTTAAGTAGAAAACGACTTGCGACTAGGAGGCCTAGGGAGCCTTACAGTCACTTGAACTTGAAGTAACATAATGCTTACTTGGAGTCAAAACTGAAAACTACTTGCGACTAGCAGGACTAGGGAGCCTTAAAGTCCAAGGCCTAGGGAGCCTTGAAGTCACTTAAACTTAAAGTAACATAACGCTTACTTAGAGTCAAAACTTAAGTAGAAAAACTCTACTTTGCGAATAGCAGGCTAACTAGCCATTGCGAACAAGAGCTACTAGCAGGATAACGAGCCAGAAGCTAGCAGGAGCATGAGTCCTGCTACTGTGACGGAAGTGGAACCAGCGTAATCATACAGGCTGGTGTTATCAGCAGGAGCTGAGTCTACAAGAGGCTACATAGCCTGAGTCTACAAGAGGCTACATAGCCTGAATCTACAAGAGGCTACCTAGCCTGAGTCTACAGCAGGCTAACTAGCCAGAGCTAACACCAGACATAACAGTCACTAACTACCCAGTCTGGACCGAGACAAGTACAACACAGGGTTGACCCCCGGTGCAAGAAGGAAGTGGACGGAAACAACCAGGAATCTGCCCAACAAACGTTGGAAGTCTAGCATTGATTTGGCTAATGGATTCTGGTCAGTAACTATCGACCCCCTATCCACCCAAAAGACGGCGTTTACCTGGAACGAGCTGTCTTATGGATGGACAGTATTACCACAAGGGTATAAGAACTCTCTGAATGTGTTCCAAGGAGTCATAGAGGACATTCTGAAAGGTCTGGACATCACCATATACATCAATGACGTCCAAACTGAAAGGCAAAGCTCTCGAGGGAAAAAACCCTAGGAATAGGAACATCCCCATAGAGGAAGCGGATACCCTGGCCCAAAAACTACTTAAGGTCGGAGGGCTACACCTCAAAAGACTGGCCTTAGTCATGCCCACGGCCTGGGAAGACAAAGGCACGGTGAGAGTACCGAAGGACGAGGTTACTCACATGATCAGACAGGTACATGATAACCTTGGACATGTCAGAAGTAAGAGGATGTTGGTATACCTGAGAACCAACAACATTCTCATACCTAAAGCCAAACAAAGAGCGAGAACAGTCCGAAAGGCCTGTGAACAATGTGCGATGGTAAGGGGGACAAAACCTGAACCAGTGCCACCGGGACGAATAGCAGTATCTGAAAGCAGGACTGAAACTACTGGAGGAAGCGGGTGTAATGGCCCAATACTCTGTACCCTATCAGCCCAATACGAACGGGGTGGCAGAGAGAGCTGTACGCTCTATAAAGGATCAGATGATCAAAGTGAATATGTTGCGATCCTGGAATGAACCGACCTCCCTACTTAGGATACACCAAGGAGACCGACAGTACAGTTCGGACCGGAAGGATCAGAACCTGCCCTATTTCGGGCCAGGAGCATTCTTAGACGGGGGGGTGTCCCCCGGAGTCAGTGGACGACGCAGCGAATGGCAAAAAGGAATATACTGACCCAGATCAGAACTCAGAAATGGAGGAAGACCGGGAGAGGTCAAGCTCCAGAGCATCCTCAAGGTCCTCATCTAGATCAAGATCTAGGGAGAGAGTTCGGTACCCAAGGGACGAACCTCCTAGACCGAACTAGACCTAGACCTCCTAGACATCCTAGACCTCCTAGACCGAACAAGAGAGCTAAGGAGGCCAAGCAGGCCCGCATATCCTGTGACATGGAGACAGAGAGACATCGGCCTGGACCCAGGTTACAGGGCAACGAGAGCCCTGAATGGACCTGAAAGAGAGAAAAGAAATGAGTCCTCTGTGGACTATATCTGTGATGTCCTGCGTGGCCTACGGACAGGGTCACACGACCAGGCCAACCACACTTCAATAGAGGACTGCTGCTACAATTCTCGGGGACCCGTGGGGTCGCCCGAGAAGTGACAATTCGACCTACCTCAAACTATGGGAGAGATCCAAGAGGTCAGAGGGGGTGACCCCAAGATGACCAAGATGACCCAGATGACCAAGATGACCAAGATGACCAAGATGACCCAGATGACCAAGATGACCAAGATGACCACAAGACGACAACAACCTGGGTGCATCGGCCGGGAACAACAGATGCAAGTCTTCCCGCCGGATACCAAGCAACGACGTGGCCCCTATCCTATCGAGCCGTCCAGCCAGGGAACAACAGATGCAAGTCTTCCCGCCGGCTACCAGGGTACCGAGGTACCAAGATGACAGAGGGGGTGTGGAGAGTCACAGCCACGTGACCCCGCAATCGCCATCTCGTCCCCCAGTACAGACGCTATTAAGACAGTGGAGAAT
>NC_140183.1:77974141-77983209 GCF_963971535.1 Notolepis coatsorum
TCTCCAAAGTCCTCAATCAACTTGAGCAGATGAGGCAATGTGGTGTTGGGGTTTTGCATGAACAGTATTACGTCGTCCGCATATAATCTAATTTTATGTTGTGTGCCCTTGATTACGATTGGTTCTATGGATTGGGATTGTCTTATATATTATGCTAAAGGCTCTAATGATAGATCGAATAGTCCGGGACTAAGAGGGCAACCCTGTCTGGCTGAGCGTGATACCGGAAAGATTCCAGAGGTGATTATACCTGTTGTAATCATGGCCGATGGGTCTTTGTATAATACTTTAATCATATCAATGAAACCTTTTCCTAACCCCATCCTTTCTAATACTGCCCATAGATACGACCATTCCAACCTGTCAAAAGCTTTCATTGCATCCAGGGACAGCATCACCTTAGGTGTGGTGTCGTCCTTGTTAGCATCTAGTATGTGTAGTAATCGTCTTATGTTATCAGTGATCAAGCGGCCTCTTATGAAGCCAGTTTGGTCCGGATGAACTAAAGACGTCATATGCTTTTGTAGTCTGATGGCTAATACCTTACAGTACAGTTTGATATCGGTTCCGAGGAGGCTTAAGGGTCTATAACTACCGCACTCGGTGGGGTCTTTGTCTTTTTTAAGGAGGACTGTTATGAGTGCAATATTGTCGTTCTTATGGAAGTTCCCCTCCTTGACTGAGTATAAAATCATATTTAGTAATAAGGGTCCAATTATGTCCCAACAAGAGAGGTACATTTCTGGTGGGATACCGTCTCTTCCAGGAGCCTTACCACATTGCATTTCGGATATGGCCTTCTTGAGTTCCTCTAGTGTGATCGGTGTTTCTAACTGTTTAGCGTCATCCTCTGAAAGTTTAGGGAGGTTAATATGATTGAGATATGTGTCCATTTTGTTTTGATCGAAGGTCGTTTCTGATTTATACAAGTTGGAGTAGAGTTCTTTGAATGCCGCATTTATTTTTTTAGGGTCTGTAACAAGTCCTTGTTGTGCTTTAATGGTAGTTATATCTGCAAATTTTGCGTTAACTCTTAATCACATAGCTAATAGGTGACTTGGTTTAGAACCTTGAGAGTACTGCTGTTGTCTTGCGCTGCGTATTTGTATTTCAGATTGTTGTCTGTATATGGCGTTAATCTCTTTTTTTAGTACATTAACGTTAGGTTATGACTATAACCAAGTTCTGTTAGTATAGCGACGCTCGGCGTCACTCTCTGCACTGTCCTCGCACACGTGCACATGCACTGAATAAAGACCACAATGTACCTTTAATCCCAATATTTGTCTGACCACACCCCTATCAGCTTACCCATATAAGCAGGGGTGGGGCCACCCACTCGCCTCCTTCCCAAGCTTTCACCACAAGGCGAGATCAAGGGCTGCAGCGGCGTCGGACGCCGAGCGTCGCTATACTAACAGAACTTGGTTATAGTCATAACCTAACGTTCTGTATCGTATTAGCTCTCGCTCGGCGTCACTCTCTGCACAAGGGAGGCCGAGCGAGAGCCATCGGCCGACAAATACACCCCGCTGAAAGCCCCCCACAACCATCAGAACAGGGAGGGCCGAGGCCCCCCGACCCACCCTAATGGAGGGCTTCACGGGAGGGCGACGGACCCGACCGTGCGAAGAGGCACTCAAGCAACTCAACGCACAGGGTGAGCAGACCGTGGCTTGACCCCACGACTACACACACGCACAACCCGCATGCCACCCGGGAACGAACGGAGGAAACAACCTCGTCACTGCCCCCAGAATCACGGGGTCAAGGGCAAACCCAACCCCGTGGCAAGGCCGTAGCAGCGGAGCGCGAAGGAAGACCCAGACCCACCAAAGGGACTGGACCCCCTGGAACGGGGGCCCGGAGAAGTCCATGATGCCAGCATCAAGACCCCACCAGGTGGGCACTTAGTGACCCCGCCCCCCACATCGCCAGCGTATTCGGACAAAGGCCCCTCAGCCGAGCGGGCCCTGTCCCCCCAATAGTACACCGCCTGGCACACTGACGCTGCAGAACAGGCAGTCAGCATGGCCGTAAGCACACAACAAAGGTTAACCAACGGAAGCAGGCAGCGCACCGGGGAAAAACCAGGCAACAGGCTGTTAACCCTAGCCTGGAGACTGCGGACGAGACAGGCGCCAGAGGGGACAGCTGAACACAGCCGCCCCGGCGGAAGGGGCGTATGCTGGCATTGTTGCATGACCAAGCCTCCATTTAAAAAAAACCCACCCAGAGGGGTTGAGGCAGAGAAGGCTGACACGATCGGCAGACGTCATGAACGTGCAGGGGCACCCTCAACCGGTGAACCCGGGAGTTGACACTGCCCCAACACACCAGGGAATCAACCACCTTGGTGTTACCCAATGCGGCGGTTGTTCCTATAACCCCTCAAGAAAAAACTCCAAAACACACCTGCGAGTATACACCGGCTATACCGCAGTACAAGTGTTTCAGTTTTCAAAAAGGGTTAACCCAGGCCTACGGGTCGACGAAACATTACTTCGGACCGGGCCTGGCGATACGGGAAGCACAGGGTCACCAGAGGAGGTCAAAGACCACCCCAACAGGCCCCTCTTCGCCATGCGTGAGAGAAGAGCGAAAAAGAATGGAGAACCAGCCCCAAGCACACCGTACTAGGTATTCCCAGGCGGTCTCCCAACCAAGTACTAACCAGGACCAACCCGTGTAGCGGCCGAGATCCGACGAGATCGAGCGTGTACAGGTTGGCATGGCCGTAAGCCATTACGACAGTGCTGAGTAAAAAATTTACCCAACCAGGGTCTCCATAGCGCTTAATCCTGTGACACCCGGACCGACCTGGCATTTTTCCCCCTGAAAAAAGCCCAAGTCCCTCAGGGTACCAGAACAGCAGATCTGCATCCCCGGCGGACAACGGGTTCAACTGATCCGGACCAGCATGACCAGAACCAGTCCCGTGCCCTAACCACGCCGACATGCCTACTCCAGGAGAACGGGCAGATATGCGTGTTGATCTTAACATGAAAAGAAGGCGCCACCCAGACGTTCGGGCGAACCGTGCCCAGTGGCCCACCCCCAGGGCGTGAGACCCCTCTACATATGTTCAGATCCATTCCGTCATCATCCCCCAGACATGAACGAGAATCCGTCGATAACCAACCCAGGTCGTGGGATGTGGTCGTCGGAAGAGGAAAAACCTCCATCCCAGTTGCTTTATAAAAACGCCGTTTTAACCTCAAGCAACCAAGGCGTGCCAGTCAGTCGCCTGTTTACAGCGAGCTAGCACTATACGTGCGTCGGGACACACCCACATCAATGAACAGGCTATTTAGACCTGTCATTGAATCCCCAAGGCGCCCAGGGGAACGACAAGAGGGGTGTGACACTTCCTAACCCCAACTCTTTTTTAATAGAAAAGAAGGAAGCACCAACAGTATGTATCCCAGTCTACACATTTTTACATCCCACCACCCTCCCATAGGAAGGAGACGGGAATCCCCAGAGAGACTTCCCACGCGAGCTGTACAGATTGAAAAGAATATATTGCACCTTGAGCCATGTAAAAAATTGGTTTTAGGGCTCTTCGGGGAAGAGGCACTGAACCCATACACACTCAATAATCGAATTGAATCGAATACATACACAATAGAATAGGACACCTTCTAGAGGGTCCACTCACCTTGACAATCTGAGGAGGAGGCTCTGTACTCTGAAGGAGGCTCCCTCACATGGAAGGAGGAGTCCGAACTCACAGAAGGCCCGAATAGGCGCTTGGTGAGGAGGAGCCCTGACCACCCCCCGAAAACAGATCCATCACATGGACCTGAACAGCACACGGAAGTACTACCAACAGAGACGTGCACGGTGACGTACTCTATGGCGGGGGAATTTCTGCGGTGCACACGCCCAATATTCCAGGCCGTGGGACCAGGAAACTCCCCCCCCCCCCCCCTCACCCCGTAACGTGCCGAACCGCAACGTGACAGGAACCTTGAAGGACAGGGGGTGTACCCCTGACCAACAGAAAAAAGGGGGAGAGGAAAGGTTACCAGTTCACCCCTTTACGACCCCACACCCATGATACGATGTAATGACAAAAAGAGAGTATGACACAGTCATAGTCAGCTCTATGAAGTGTTTGACAGCTTCACACAGCGCATGAGCTAACCTGCTATCTGATTTTTACTAAGGAAAAAACACAGAATAGAGAGGGCTCTCTAAGAGCCCCGGTCCAAACTTACACATGTGCTTCTGTGGCCAGTCCAACCCAGTTGTAGGTCACATGACACACACAACCCATCATCACCTACAAAAAATGGCAAAAACACTCTACAGAGGAACGCCGTTTTTCATAATGAGAGAATACATAATTCTCGATTAGTATCGGCCACAGGCCTTGCTAAGCACACACGAAAGCGACCAACAATCTTTTCTTTTAGGAAAATAAAGGTTCTCCAGCAGATTTAGCACAACCTCAGCAATCAAGCTAAGGGTTACATCGTATCCCTACCACACATTGACACAATGTAGTGCAACAACATGTCTGATAGGAGGATGAAGAAGTCCCCAGGGAACCGGGGGGAAACACAATCCTCCTACTTTACCCTTAATACGGCCAGTTAAAACAGGAAAACCTGTTAATATGTGAACACACTGTTTATTGTCATTACAGGCTGAGAAAAGAATATTCTTTACTCATTTGTCACTAAGCATAGCTTTATAGGTTAGTTAACCCCCTTAGTTGTGAGTACACGGTACATATAAACACACATGATGTTTCTCAACACAACAACCAGATCATTTTCACATCTGAAACAACAACCCGATTTGCACGGAGAAGCTAAATACCTAGTGACAAGACAATTCACACACAACTCGCGTCGTATCCTAAATGTAGTGCAGTAACACTCGTTTTGGAAAACATCGTTATTTACAAAACATTTAGAAGGGAAAGCCAGAAGAAGTGTACAAGGTCTGGTTAGACCTGTCCTACCCGGAGCGTAGATCAACGAAGTGCAGTCTCAAGACACCGTAGAAAACACAGCCGTCCTGTGTTGTTCGATCTGGGCAGCGTCGCCGCTCCAACCCGTCGCTACGGTCCCCTTTGTCGACGCAGGCTTTGCCGTCCTGACCCAGGGCAGGTTTGACGAACATCCTCTGTCAAAGATGACGTCGTAGTCAAGAGTGTTTAAAACATGTTATAATCAAAGCACGTTCAACAGAGTAGCATTAAGCTAACGGCCGCTCCAACCGTCGGTCGCTACTGCTCCTGCCCGCGAGACGCCGAGCGAACAGCGCACGCGACCAGAGGGGAGCTCGCGGCGGCGCGCGAGGAGCCGGAGCTACCCCGCGCTGGGCCTTGGCCGATAGCAGCAAGCTAACGTTTCCTAGTGATCACAGCAGGCTAGCGCCGCAGCTAACAGCTGACTGGCTAACAGTAGGCCCAACCTATGTAGGCCACGCAGTGATCACAGCAGGCTAACGCCGCAGCTAACAGCTGACTGGCTAACCGTAAGCTAAGCAGCTATCACCTGAACTTGTACACAATGATATAACACTCACCCAGACAGGCCACCGTTCTGAAAACCTCCTCACTTTTTAAGAGAAAAGAGAAACAAGATGTCAACACAGCTTTACAACGGTGATTTTACCAACACCCGACGGAGCCAGCACAATACCCAAACTGGCCTGTGTAGCTGACTTGAACATAGATCTTCCGCTATCGAACATCTATGCCCATATCTCCTCGTGAAGGAATACTCTCATTTGGATATGAAAGAAGGGGCTACACGGTGACAGAGAGATATCCACTTGTCCAGAAAACACAGGGATCACCAGTGTTAATGGTCGCGGCCCACTAGTTAAAACTATAATGGGCTTCAGACCAAGGTCTTCTGTCGCCTAAGAGGCTGAACAAAGGACCCTAGCCTGGGGCCGGTTTTCATAAACATTGTCAATTAGCCCCCATAGCACTAACAGACAAGTGGAGCCTGCCAGCAAACATAACTCACCAAAACCAGGAACCCACCGCTTCTCACAACAGCGGCGCGTCCTACAGCCCAGCTGTGCCTTTACCGCAACCAGCACACAGCAAGGACTGCAGTTGGAAAAGCATGTAGCGGCGCAAACTCCCAATACGAAAACCGGTGGAGGATTTTTAGAATGATCATCATCTTCCAGACACTCCAGTACGAAGACAATATCGCCGTATTTTCTCGAAAATAGTGAGAGAGAAAATAAAGATATGATGTCAACGTATCCTTGTTTTCCAACTCTTCTCCTACCATCACATCACTTCAAGTGTGGGGATCTACCGAGGCACTTCCTTGTGGTGAAAGCGAGAATGAGGCGAGTGGGTTGCCCCACCCCTGCTTATATGGGTAAGCTGATAGGGGTGTGGTCAGACAAATATTGGTATTAAAGGTACATTGTGGTCTTTATTCAGTGCGTGTGTACGTGTGCGAGGACAGTGCAGAGAGTGACGCCGAGCGAGAGCTAATACGATACAGAACTTGATTTTCCAGTCGAACCGAGTTGTTGCATTGTAAAGAATTAAATAACGTTGAATAAAGCGTTTCCAGTTCAGCCAGTTTTGAGCATCGATTCTTGCGTATTTTGGAGGAAAAGCTATCAGTGAAATCCTTGATCATTCCCTTTACCGACATCCATAATATTCTAGGGTCCTGCACCGAGTTCGCGTTCCTCCGTAGGAATACTGTAAGAGCTTCTTTGATTTGTGTAATGAATTCCTTGTTATTAGGCAGTTATACAATCGCCATCTTGGGGCTCGGGATGATAGTATACCAAATGTCCCTTTTAGGAGTAAATAACAGTGATCTGATAATGCATTGGGTATCATTTCCACATCATAGTTATCAAATAGTCTCGGGGATGCAAAAACATAATCTATTCTGGATAATGTGTTATGTCTCGCAGATCGACAAGAGTACTTCCGGGTTGTGGGGTTGAGTGATCGCCATAAGTCATTTACACCTGTAATCTTCGACCAATCCTTTAAAGCATTAGATGAATTTTTTTGTTGGTTGGAAAAGGAGGGGTAAGATTTGTCCATCCTTGGATTCCAAATGGCATTAAAATCTGCACCAATTATAAATGATTATTCGGGAAGGTCTAACATTGCTCTGGTAAGTGTGGTGTAATTCTTGCTTTCGCTTTGATTGGATATGGTTGTTTATTTCTTTTGATCAATGCACACTTAAAGTGAAGGCACGGTTGTATTTATTAGTGTTTTTATTGTGCTTTTATTAAGCCTCAAATGATTTAGGCTACACTTATCCTTTTTCTTCCCCATGTGTCATAATTTTTCATAGTATTTCATAGTTCTTGGCATAGGCTGCACAGGCTATTTCTTTTTACTTTTCATGGACCTAAGGCTGTAATTTATTTAATTTTAATATTTCACATTTTGGAACCAAATAAAAGTTAACGACGAGGAAAAACCTTGAGGTCTGATTCTGCCTTTGTCTCTCAATAGCATAATAATTACAATAATAAAGCCTAACAATAGCATGTGATAAAGACATAATGGTTTCATAGTGATTTAATTTGTCTATTTTTATCTGAACTGTCGTGCATCTTGTTAATTATCCAAGTCTTTATTTTAGATTTTTATGACCCCATTATTTGCACCATTGCCATACTTGGGGCAGGGAGAGGGGAGGGGGGCAAAGCAATATTAAACCGGCCATGCACACACACACACACACACACACACACACACACACACACACACACACACACACACACACACACACACACACACACACACACACACACCACACACACACACACACACACACACACACACACACACACACACACACACACACACACACACACACACACACACACACACAAACCTTGAGCCAGGTGAGGGTGCCGGTGGGATTTCCCCCGCTGGAGAAGCAGACAAGGTGGACAGTGGTCCCTGAACGGAGAGGGACACCTTGAGGCGGAGCTTCGAGCCACACCTTCTGGGGGGGGTCTGAGAAGGAAAGGGGAGCGGTGAAAGAGTTAAAGGTGCCATTTGGAATGAGGACGATGTGGACTCTGCCTCATATTGCATTTACATGTAATAAGCATGGAATGTAATGATTGAGTCTAAGTCTAGTTTTGAAGAAACTGCGGACTCTTTAAAAAAAACATGTTTTAATGTATTTAAGACTCACAGTAGACATTGAGGTTGGTTGTCAATGTATTTCACTCACAGTAGACATTGAGGTTGGTAGTCAATGTATTTCCGACTCACCGTAGACATTTAGGTTGGTAAGTCAATGTATTTCAAACTCACCGTAGACATTGAGGTTGGTAGTCAATGTATTTCCGACTCACCGTAGACATTTAGGTTGGTAAGTCAATGTATTTCGGACTCACCGTAGACATTGAGGTTGGTAGTGAGTGTATTTCAGACTCACAGTAGACAGTGAGGTTGGTAGTCAATGTATTTCGGACTCACCGTAGACATTGAGGTTGGTAGTGAGTGTATTTCAGACTCACAGTAGACATTGAGGTTGGTGGTCTGGCTCTTGGAGAAGCGTGTGCCCTTGTTGAAGGCCTCACAGGTGAGCGGCAGCCCGTTCTCCTCCCGCGAGACCCGGTGGGTCAGATTGGACATGGTTGTCATCCCACCGTTGTCTCCCTGCAGACACAGAAGCACACAGGACAGTTCAGACCGAGGACAGCCTGCCCAGGGCTCTCTGACACACTCGCAGAGAAAGAGAGAGACAGAGAGAAAGAGAGAGAGGGATGGAGCGAGCACACATAGAGGGAGGGAGGGAGCGAGAGAACACACACAGAGGAAGAGATAGATAGAGAGAGAGAGAGAGAGAACACATACAGAGGAAAAACAACACACACTGTATTGTCTTTGCGAACACAGATGGCAAATTAGCTGCTGCAATAATTGATGTTGTGCGTGGTCTCTGAAAAATAAACAAATTCAAATTCATCTGATCTTCCTCTTTGCATGCCGTGACAAATTGACTAAAGTGCCAATTTGCACCTGTATGATGGTGGCCATGCCTAAGCAGCAACTCTGGTTATTAAGCCTATTATTGGGGGTGATT
>NC_140183.1:77983409-78116898 GCF_963971535.1 Notolepis coatsorum
ATACATACATACAGCCCCACCCCGTATGTAATGTATATATTCTCTCCCCACCGTATGTATAATTCTCTCCCACCCACCCACCCACCCCCTCCTAATGTACAGTCCCCTCCCCATCATATGTATATACTCTCTGTCAGGATCTATGGGTAACAGTACTGTATATTTGCATATCATATATGTCACAAATGTAACAGTACTATATACCTGTATGTCATGTATGTCCCTATGCCATAAATGTCATGATGTCATATATGTTGTGCATGTCATACATGTCACTATGAATTGAAAATGGGGGACCCTGATGTAAACAAGACAAACGTCTTTCTCTGGTCTGCATCCCCTTAACAATTGTGTGTATTGAGCCATACTGTATTATTTGTACCCATTCTGCAACCTGTTAAATACAATTTTCATTAATTCATTCATTCACAGACAGTAACACAGGACAAAAACACATTTCAACCCCCTCCCTTCCCTAATTATAATTTAAATTGACATTCACGTAAAAGTAAGCTTACTATTCTAATATTATATTCTTGTCTCCAAAGTGTGTGCATGTTTTTTTTCTTCCTGAGGATGACGCCATCCCCCCATCTAAACATGATGTGTTTCTTTTCTCTTCTTGATTGATTGATTGAAAACTTTATTAACAGATTGTAGAATGGGTACAGTACAGTACAGTACAGCTCAATAATTGTTAAGGGGATGCAGACCAGAGAAAGACTTTCGTCTTGTTTACATCAGGGTCCCCCATTTTCAATTCATCATAACATATATGACATACATGACATACAGATAGACAGTACTGCTACATCTATACATTTATGGCATACCAGATTTGCAAATACAGTACTGTTTGTGATACGAAAAGAGTCCAGAAAAGAGACTATATACATTTGACGTAGAAACTGTACATTGGAGGAGGTTGGGTAGGTGGGGTGGGGTTGGGGGGGTGGGGGGGACTGTACATTGGAGGTGGTTCGGTGGGTGGGAGGGGTGGGTGGGTGGGGGAAAACTGTACATTGGAATACTGACAAAACCATACTTGGGCATTTACTGTACATTGGAGGGGGTTGTGTTAGGACATTTACAGGGGCCAGTTTCGAATTGCAGTCTCCCGTAGGTGTTCTTTGAGAGCGTTTTTGAAAGTGGGTAGTGATTCACATTCCTTTACAGCTTTGGGTAGGGCGTTCCACATTGATGTGGCATAATTGCGAAACGTGTTTAGTCCCTTGTTTGAGCTGAATCTGGGTTTGACATGATTTGTGGAGCTCCCTCTGGTGTTGTGATTGTGGTATTCACTGACCTTTGGGAAGTATTTTGACATGTACCTTGGTCGTGTAGTGTATCTTGTAGACCAGGCCCATTGCAAGTTGCTGTACTCTGTCGTCTACTCTAAGCCATCCTAGGTTGTCAAAGTGGGAAGGGGTGATCAAAGTCCTTTTAGCTTGGCCCTCAGAGCCCACCACTTCTAAATATTCTATATATTTTTTAAAGTGACATATAAAAACGCCACTGTGCGTGCATGCACGTGTATGTGTGTGTGGGGGGGCCTCCACAAGAATCTGGCCCAGGGGCCTCTGAAGTCTTAATCTGGCCTTGATCATGAAGTGTACAGTGTACAGTGTGTGGTCCCACCGCTGGTTATCATGAAGTGTACAGTGAGTGGTCCCACCTCTGGTTATCATGAAGTGTACAGTGTACAGTGTACAGTGTGTGGTCCCACCTCTGCCACGGCCACAGCAGTAGAGTTGATCTCTCTGAAGCCCAGCCACCAGCGGATCTGGACAGGAGGGTTACTGGAGGATGTGTGGCAACACAGAGTCACCTCCTTTCCATCGATGGCCCTGAAGGAGCCCAGGACAATCACCTCTGCTGGCTCGACTGTCACAGACACAGACAGACACACATGCGCACGCACGCACACGCACGCACACACGCACGCACGCACGCACGCACGCACACACACACACACACACACACACACACACACACACACACACACACACACACA
Organism: Notolepis coatsorum; assembly: GCF_963971535.1. NCBI lineage: Eukaryota > Metazoa > Chordata > Actinopteri > Aulopiformes > Paralepididae > Notolepis > Notolepis coatsorum. Next base: position 77,985,424 of record NC_140183.1, read on the forward strand.
CACACACACACACACACACACACACACACACACACACACACACACACACGCACACACACACACACACACACACACACACACACACACACACACACACACACACACACACACACACACACACACACACACACGTTTGTTTATGTGAAATATGGGGACATTACATAGACTTACATGCATTACAGTATGTAACTAACCTTATCCGTAACATACGGTTATCCTATAACCATAGTTATATGAGTATAGCGAGCGCTCTGCGCTCAAGCGGAACACATCCCATAGCCAGTCTAATACTGAATACATTTCTTCACACATGTACACACCCATCCGCCTGGCCACACCCCCATCCGCTCCTCTACATAAGCGGGGATGTGGCCATACTAACAGCTCCAAGTCTTTCACCACCGAAGGCGAAGACCACGGGGTCCTCAGTGAGTCAGCTCATATAATTATGGTTATAGGATAACCATATGTTATATATCGTATAGCTTACGCTCTGCGCTCAAGTGGAACACAGGAGCTGAGCAGAGCGGAAACTGGACAAATGTACCCGCTGAGGCACCCCACAACCATCAGAACCGGGGAGGACCTGAGCCCCCGGACCCCCCTAGTGGAGGACGGGAGGGAATCGGATCCGACTGTGCGAAGAGGGTTTAGCAACTCAAACGCACAGGGTGAGCAGATCGTGGGACTTACCTTCCCACAGAAGAACCCAAGACTACACAGGCGCGCAACCCACATGCCACTAGAGAACGAACGGGAACACCTGTTCCCGGGCACCTGGTCACGTCGATCCCTACCGTCACCTCCGGGCGTGGGGCGGCTGGCTGCGGCGGACGAGGCACTCCCTCCACTCCTGGCCTTCTTGGACGAAGGCCCAGCAGCGGCGGCGGTGGTGGCGGTGGCAACGGTCGCGGGCCTCTGCCGCCGTTGTTTCCGTCGGCCATCACCGTTGGCATCGGGTCGGGGGAAATGGGGTTGGAGCACAGCGCGCTCCTCCTCCATTTCTCTGCAGGGTACGCCCCTTCCCGGCGGCTATCGCCTGCAGCTGGGTAAGGTGCAGGATGGCTCCAGCCGCCTGGGCGTGAAGGTACTGTTGATGGTCGTCCAATACCGACCCGCCCGCCATCATCCCCGACATGTAGCGCGCTAGCTGCGCAATATTGGACGTCGCAGCTAGGCTCTGAGTCGCGGCGATGTACGCCTGGTCACTCCAGTTAGCCATCTGCCTAGCCGATTTCCCTTGGGGAACCAGCTTCCGCAATGGCTCCCACACCACTTCGGGACAAAGAATGGATGTCATCAGGCTATCAAGCCGAGGCACCCCGTCCTTTAGTCCCTGGACCAAACTCGCCACCCACGTGACTGGCACGTAGGCGGGGGTAAGGCCAGTGATGCGGGAGATTACCTGTCCCTGTTTCACGTAGGCCTCCATTGACGGGAAGAATGGGCAGACAACGCCCGTCTCTCTCACAGGACGACGTTGCCAGAGATGACCTATCATATCATCAGGAACAGGTGCAGGCAGAGGCTGCGGCAACGCCACGCCATTAGCGGCTGCGGCGGCCGCCATGAGCTCGGGGAACAAGGCACGTAACTCCCCTAGCACACCTCCCTCCACGTCGCCCGCGTCCCTCACATACGGGAGGCTGCCATGTCGGGCGCCACCATCCGACGCGGCAGATAGCTGGGCATCTTGTCTCAGGGTCGGAGGTTCTAACCCAACACTGGAGAACAAGGGACCCCAAGGAGACGCAACACTCCCTGCCACACCCCAAGGGGGAGAATGATGCGAATCCATTGGGGCATCAAACAAGAGCGCTCTCGCCCCCTCCATGTGATCCTCAGTTTCCATCGGAAATGGAGATAGGGCAAGAGCACTCTCGTTCGGCTCCAGCACATCCCCAAAGCCAGGCCGTTCGCCCCTGCAGCTCGCCGCCCTACGACGGGAGCGAGCAGAGGCGAAGAGCCTGCGTCGCAAATCCCCAGGCACCAGAGGAGCTGTCGGCCTTTTGGCCGACCGTCCACTGGCGGGGGAACCAGGGCCGGAACCAGGCCATCTCACGGGAGACAGCGGCTCAACGGCCCCTCGGAGAGGCAGACTCACCACCGGGCGCCGCTCGGGCGTATCTGACTGCCACGACCGTGGAGTCAGAGCAGCCCCACGACGCACGGCAGACGCGGCAATGGAGAAACGCTGGTGAAGGGTGACGTTGTGAGCGTTCGAACCCCCCGAAGGTGCAGACATTATGACTTAGCTTTTCTCGAAAATTGGCGAGAGAGAGAAAAAATAAGATACAATGTCCACGTAGCTCCTTTCCAACAACTATTTTGGCATTAAACTCAAGTGGTGTATACAGACACTTGTCGGTGGTGAAAATAGGAGCTGTTAGTATGGCCACATCCCCGCTTATGTAGAGGAGCGGATGGGGGTGTGGCCAGGCGGATGGGTGTGTACATGTGAAGAAATGTATTCAGTATTAGACTGGCTATGGGATGTGTTCCACTTGAGCGCAGAGCGTAAGCTATACGATATATAACCATAACCTAACCTAACCATAACCATAACATAACCATAATCATAACCATAACCTAACCCTAACCATAACCTAATTTGTGTTATGGGGACACCCAAATTTGTCCCCATAATGTTTTTGGTACCCATTGTGTAAACAAGTCAGTGTCCCCTGTAGTATAGCAATACAAGTACACACACACCTACACACACACACACCTACACACGCACACACCTTCAGACTGCATGCAGGCGAAAGTGGCCCATATCTGAATTATTTGCTCAAATAAGTTTTTTTCACGACAGTGTGAACAGCACAAATCACATGGAATAAGATACAGGTCTGATCTTTTGCAACGGGACCTCAGTCTGAACAGCCGTGCGACTTTCATGCGACTCTTACGTCACTCTAGATCAGGGGTCAGCAACCTTTTTGACATGGAGTGCCTGTTTGAAATATAGTTGTAACTAGTGTGCCTCAACAATATTCCATGCATCGTATTTTTTTTTCTCATAATCAGGTCTTTTTAATGATAATTTTTACATTATTACATCATTATTGTTATTGTTATTATTAACAATATTATTATGATGGTTGTATCAACCCTAAATCTGAGTTGGGGGGGGGGGGGGGGGCGAATGCAATGCAGACAAACAACTGCATACAGTGCGACCATTTCACTCACATTTGCCCATACATTTTTGGACACATCACACACCATCGGTGTGTGTACTGTACGTGTGCTGTCATAGCTCCACCTACAGGCCTAATGGAGAACACCAGGACAACACCAGGATGTGAATGGAGGGTGAATGTGAGGTATATTGTGTAAATACGTTTTGATTGATCGCAAGACTACACTGTAAAAGAAATAATAATAATAAGAGTCCCAGAACTTAAAAATATTGAGTTCAGTTAATTGTGCATTAAGGTTTTCAGTTTTCAATCCATAATAAGTTAACAGAAAAATAAGTACACAACCACATTATTTCAACCTAATAAAACTATGTTTATTGTCATTGTCAAGAACACAAGTTGACTTGGTAATACTCACATTTTGAGTAAAAAAAATGGCTTTTAACATGTGCAATGTTCAATGAAATAGAAAAATAAATAATAAAATGTGTTGATTAATCCCACTGGTCATAATGGTGACCGTAATAATGTTTTTGTTATAAGGCTCTGCAAATGTTACTGAATGATGTAGCAATGTATTTCCAGCTAAATTGAAATAATAAACAAATAAAGGGTCTCAATTAAATATGTGGTAGTAAAAATAACCTGTGGGAGGATTTCAATAAGATAAATGCGACAACAGTGCAAAATATTTCACTATAATATTTAAAAAAAAAAGAAATTATACTTTTTTTTCTTTTTTGTTTTGTTTACTGCTGCCCCCTGTGCCTATGAAAATGCCCCCGCGTGCCTGTGCAGGCATGCGTGCCTAGGGTTGCCTACCCCTGCTCTAGATTGACATTTTGTCAAAAGACTTTATGACCACCTTCTTTATTGTTCATTTGCGCATGCGGGTCATTTCAGGAGCGTGACCGCTTTCACACTGGAATTTGATCCTGGCCACATTTATCAAATAATGTGAACAGCCAAACAAAAACTAAAAAATCCTCATCCCAATCACTGTGGTAGGGAGTGAAACGCACAGGGTGAGAGGGGAACATAAAATGATCTGAAATCACACCCAGAAGCAACTTGTCTTCTCCACCGGTGGTTTTCTAAAAAGTCTGCATAGCTTCAGCTACCGGGGGACACACAGGGTACGAGAGCTGCAGGCAGATAGATGCAGCAGCGTTGCTCTGGGAGGGAACACACAGACTGGGGACTATAAGCCGGTCCTGGCAGACATGTGGGGGGATCATGTATGTAAAATCCTCGCTCTCGCACAGAAGCGGAGGTGTACTGTACTGTCGGCTACATGTGCCACACATGAGGCGCCTCGGGGTGATGGAGGGATATTCATGTCGAAACGACAGTGACTCTCGTACCTGCCAACACTCTTTTATAAAATCCTTTTCTGCTTTCTACGTGGGATATACTGTTGGCACAGATTAGATTTGGAGACCGTCTAGTAGTGAAATCTCCTTCTCACACTACGCTTAATTATTTCTGCAAAACCTGGCAACCGAGAGGGGAACGTAAAACTCCTCAGTAACTGCGCAGTCAGCAGCCTCTGCTCTGGCGCGGTGAGGGCGGACAAAGCCCCCAAAATGAGAGAATATTCCTGCAGATTTCTCTCCATCTAGGGTGAAATATTTCCCCTTTCAAAACTAAAGCCGCAGCAGCTCTCTCTCTCTCTCTCTCTCTCTCTCTCTCTCTCTCTCTCTCTCTCTCTCTCTCTCTCTCTCTCTCTCTCTCTCTCCATAAGAAACAGTAACTAATATTTGCAGTTCTCAGTTGTCGTGAAGCAGGAATATTCAGAATATAACACTCTAACACACACAGGTCAGATACACACTTTCATACACACACACACACACACACACACACACACACACACACACACACACACACACACACACACACACACACACACACACACACACACACACACACACACACACACACACACACACACACACACACACACACACACACACACACACACACACACACACACACACACACACACACACACACACACACACACACACACACACACACACACACACACACACACACACACACACACACACACACACACACACACACACACACACACACACACACACACAGAGAAAGCCATACCAGTCTAACCAGTTGAGAACAGTGGGTGTTACCAGACTTCTCATTGTTAACGTGTGTAATGGATCAATCCACCTTTACGTGGCAGGGGTCAGGAAAGTAGATTTAAGAACTATAAGACCATTTATTGAGACAGAACGTAGCTGTCATTTTTGGAGAGTGGACCTAGCGTTTGTCTTTTTGCCATTCTTGTTGAATAAACCCCACGAAAGAAACCATCTCAGCTTTTCCTTTGTTCCAGCCTTCTACTTTTTTATAAACAGCTTTTGAACACAGAATTATCATCAGTCACAAAAGTAACTTCACTACAAGTCATGGTGAATATTTTATTATGGCACATTTAGCTATGTCTTATGAGATTTATTTTCAGTTATGAAAATAATAATAAAATGTCTTTGTCTCTATTTGTCCAGTGTTGGAGTAGGGGGTTAGTCGGGCGATATGAACACTACAGGGGGGACTGAGTTTGAATAGTCCGCTTCCATTCATTGTGCTAAGCTAGGCTAACGGGCAGCCAGATATACAGTAAGAACGCACAGAGAGGAAACTGGTATCCATCTTCTTGTCTAGTTTCAAGTTCAAGTTTCTTTATTAGTTGTCATACAAAAATACAGAATACTTTTATATAAAATGCTTCTTTCTGTTTTGCTCCAGTGATTGTGCTAGATAAAAATAGATAAGTATACAATAAGTATAATACACACACTCTCTGTGAGGATTGGTCCTATACCGCACGCTTCCAGGTACCAATTGCCCTCACGCACCTGAAGTGAGTTTCAAATCAGCTCGGTGGAGCCCTTATATATTCTGGGGTTCTGTACGTTCTGTGTCGGGTCATTTTGCTTACCACTACCTGCTGCTTGTTCCTCCTGTGTGTTTCTCCGTCGTTTCTCCAGAACGTCTTTGGAAGTCGCCGCTCTTGCTCCTCTCTGCCATCCGTGGATCTGTGCCTCGTAGATCGCTTTGCGCAATTGCGCCTTGGTGAGTTTTGGAAACGTACTTTTTTGGATGCTCTGTTTTTTCCTCGCATTTTCCTGGACTCGGGACCTTTCTGTTTTTTGTGTGTTTGGGTAAACACTGAAGATGTGTCGCTTGTGTTAGTACTGGACTCAGCTAAATAATACTGGACTGCCTCGTATTCCATACGCTCGTTTATTGACATTCTCTCTCTCTCTGTTCCTCCCAGAGTGGATGTCCAAGTAGCTGCAGAGCCGCAGAGTCAGAGGCGCAACGCCACAGTGCCGTCTCTGCTCTGAGCCGAGCTGCAGAGCCGCAGAGCCTACTCCGCCCAAGGACATTCTCCCCTTGTGCTTTTTGTTGTTTTTGCTCTTCTCTGTTTTGGAAATAAATACGCCCTGGTTTTTGGCTAACTCTGAACTACCTGTCTGTGCCGTGCTGTTGGGGTTGTTTACAAACCATAACACTCTCTCTGGAGAAGACGGTAAGCTAATTTCCCAAAATGTTGACGTGTTCCTTTAACACAGGGATTGCAAAAATGTATTGAGTGGCATTTAAGGTCCCGGCTATCACTGTCTGGTCTTGCAGTGGAAACCGGCCTATAGTGAGAGACTCAACGTGCCTACAGAGAGGAAGGGGGGGAGGCACAAGCGGGTTGAATATTAATTCCGTATGTATTTTATTGTCGCTGAAAGAAACAAACATCTTCAATCTGAAAGAAGAGAAATATATAATCTATTACCCGTTGGCGTTATTATCGTTGCACAAAGTGCAGCCTTTATACTGCCTCAGGAATGTGCATTGAAGCGATTCAGCTAAATTAGCCGGCTATAAAAGCGGCTCCAGAGCGGAGGCCGACTGAAATATGGGCCGCGGCCATAATCACCATTAGTTTCATTAATGATATTAGCATTGGAATTTGTGCTGGGACAGCAAAAGTATTGGTATTGGAGTTAAGACAAGAATTATATTCCTTCGCCTCGTGTCCATATCCTCGATTGCAGGGCTTTGTCTGCGTGTGTGTGCATGTAATTGTGTGTGTGTATGTAGCCATGAGTCATAGCAGGGCTTTGTGTGTGTGTATTTGTCTGTGTGTGTGTGTCTGTGCATGTGTCTGTGCATGTGCATGTGTGTGTGTGTGTGTGTGTGTGTGTGTGTGTGTGTGTGTGTGTGCCCGCACGTCTCTGTATGTGCACGTGTATGCAAATGTGTACAGTGCGTGCGTGGGTGGGGTGCAATTGTGTGTGCATGTGTCTGTGTGCGTGTGGACGCGCGCAACTGCGCATGCACACGTGTATGTGTGTGAGTGTAGGTGCGTGCGCCGACGTGCGCCGTGCGCTTGGTTAAACATGCAGGTTGACTCACAGAGAACGGTGATTTGGCGGCTGAGAGACAGAGAGGACGGGGACACCTGGTTGACGCTCTCACACCTCAGCACGGCCTGGTTGTCCCCCGGGACCACCTGCAGTTGCAGCACGCTGCTGGACGTCTGGGCCTCCGTGTCCTCCTCCCAGCTTGTGGACAGAACCTCGCCGTTCTGATATGCGTATTGGACACACGGGGGACACGCATGAAGCAACAATGACACAAATTCACAAATTCACATGCAAACATATCGGTGAATATAAAATACATCCGCTGGTGTTTTTTCTCCCGTTTCTCCCTGTTGTTGTCAAAAGGAAAAGTAACAACACACACATACATGTACACACATACACACATACAAGCTCACACACGAATGAATAATTGACACTCCGACATACCACTTTACAATGTAGAGTGGAAATTGAGGGAGAGAGAGAGAGAGAGAGAGAGAGAGAGAGAGAGAGAGAGAGAGAGAGAGAAACTGAGGGAACATAATCCACAGTGTACATTATGTACTAATTGTGAGTTTGCTGAAAGTTGAACTACTATTGGTCATCTACCCCAGTTCATCAGAGAGTACAGGATGTGGACCTGCTGGAGCTGTGAACATAGACCTTTTCAGAAGTATTCTGTTGCTATTCCATTGCTGGGGGAACAGCTTTGGCCCCTGTTTATTTCCTGTCAGCAATCAAGGAAACTATAAAAGAAGGAAGGGTCATTGTGTCACTCTGTAGCACGTGTACGCACATTGGTGCCAAGTGTGGAAACTCCGACATTGAGTTGAATGGGGTCAGCCATCTCCTTGTTTATTTCAGTTCTATTGCATTCTGGCCTCCGCTCAGCGTCAGTCTGCACACAACTCACTCCAGTGACGTGCACTGAATAAAAACTTCACAATGTACCTTTACATACCAACATCCGTCTGACCACACCCCCATCCGCTACCTACATAAGCAGGGGTGGGGCCACACACTCATCTCCTTCTCAAATTTCATCCACAAGATAGTGCCTGTTATATACCCCACTTGGTCATTAACCAAACATGTGACCATGCTTGGTGTTTTGTTTTTACTATGTGATTGTTGTGTGATGTTTCTTCCCTCGGCTCATTCCTCTATAGGCATCAACTAAAGGGACTCTTGATGACCTGATGGTATTCTGTACAAAGACTATAACTGGACTATCTGGACTGAATGTCTATTATAGATATATATTCTCAGTGTCTGACTTGATATGTCTATGTCTAGCACTGGTAGGAGACACGAAGGAGTGACTGGTTGTCTTGTTTTTTTTTATAAATTTTTTGTTTGTTTCTTTTGGGAGGGGGGAGGGTATATATTTTGAAATCTTTGTCACTGTAATGTCTTGATTTTGTCTGTCCTGTCTGCTTTGTTTGTCTGTTGAAACAATGAATAAAAATAATATCAAGACCATGCTCTATGCCTCCTCTACCTGGTCAATAACCAAACATGTGACCATGCTCTAGGCCCTACCTGGCCTCAATGTGCACTAACCAAACCCTGGATGCTAGGTGGGGTAGACGGCTGGAGAGATAAAAAAAAAACATTCAGAATGTGGATGTTAGAAAAGGTCTACAGAACGGGTTACCTTAGTCCAGTGCAGAGTGGCCAGAGGGTTCCCTCCCTGCGACACGCACACCAGGTTGAGCGTCTTCCCTGCTCTCACCTCCTGCCTCTCCAGGCCGTGGATGACTGGAGTCTGTGGCGGGACTGCAAGGGAGGGAGAAAGAGAGAGAGAGAGAGAGAGAGAGAGAGAGAGAGAGAACATTTTTATAAATAGGACGTAGAGAAGTGGATGACAGGCCGACGGGAATGAAGAGTGATAGGAGGGAGGTGGGGACGGGGGACGGGGGAGCGAGGCGAAACACACAGGCGAAGCGGCGCGCGGGGTGACAAAGAGTGGAAAATATACGGCAGGATGAGAGGACTCTTCGCGGCTGAATAGGGACCGTCTCTATTTGTTGTGACAGGCCCGATAAATTGGGCACATTCAACATGACTGTGGGATAAGAGGTCCGGATCTGATGAAAGCATTAAGTATTAAGGGGTCGCGGGTGAACTGGATCCAGTCCATAAAGCAAAATAACAGATGTTTAAACAGTAATAAGGCAAACGTGGAATATGAATAAATTACAGCCTCCTTGAATAAAATATACGCTGTAAAATAAATTAGGGAGGGACGAGTCTTTGTTATTGCCGCAATCAGTTTCGGGGAGCGGGGTTCGTGTGTGCGTGTGCGTGTGCGTGTGTGTGTGTGCGTGTGTGTGTGCGTGTGTGGACCATGGGCCCCGGTGTGACAAATGGCCACCTCACTAACAATCTGCCGGACTGAAAATGGCCACCGCGCCGGGGCTTTGATGGGCCGGCGTGCTGAGTAAGACTGCCACGGTGGTGGTCCTGGGGAGTTCTGCTACATTAGCACTCAGCGCAGAGCCCTGTTGTTTAATACGGAGCGAGCGGGGATACAGAGCGAGAAGTACTCACAGTTTACCGGCGGTGGTTGAGGCAGCGGTGTTTAATGCGGAGGAGGATGGATAGAGACAACATTAAGGTGTCTAGTCATCCTGTGGATTATACGGGGGCGGCGGCTGGAGGGAGAGAAGGCGCCGCGCTGCAGGTGTCAGCGGCCATGCTAGACTTTAATCAACAACGTGATTTAGGGGCCCCGGGGAGAAGCAGGTGGGTGGACCGCTGGCCTAAACAATCAATTACCCCAACGGATCAACAAAGTGTGGAAAGAGAAACAGTAGAACTCGTATATTGGCCCAGGCGGCGGGGTTTGTACGCCTAACAGCGGTCGGCCTACGCTTGTCTCCCTGCCAAGTAAAAGGACAAACAGCGGGGGTCAAAAAACACAAGAAGAGACAGCACGTGGGGAAGAGGCACGCGGGGTAGGTAAACATGTCTTTGTGTGCTACAATCACACGCTTGTTACGTAACATCAAAGCGCTGGTGGTGATACGGACAGAAAGACTGCCCCAGGGGCCGAGCTTCCTACAGGAGATATAGGCGGTTGCCTAGGGCGCCACCCAGAGGGGGGCGCCAAAATAATAAAAAAAATATCGAATTTTTTTTTTTTAAAGAATTCGTTTTATTTGTAATTTCTTTTTGTTGCTTGGTGCAGTTTTGGCGCCCCCCTCTATATCTGCAACCATTATTTTTACATTCAAAAAGGTGTTCACAGTCAGAACATGCTAGAGCGCTGTGCATTGATGGGTATCGGTCAAGTGTTTATAGAATTGAGTGTCGAGGAAAGAAATACTAACGTTAGAGAACTATGAAGAGACAAAAGCCATCCGGGGCGCAGTATAAAAAGAGAAGAAAAGAAGAAGAGAAACATGCCAAGGTGAAAGGTATGCAATTTTGTACAACTTCCAATACCTGCCACACCAAGAGCTGATGAAGCAAGCAGAGGCACTTGTATACACCTTAAACCATGGAGGGCAATCTGATTTGGATGGGAAGGAGCTGGCTCAGGAGTTGGAAAATGTACCTGACTTGCCATCAAAGAGCATGACAACTCTTGAGTTGTTGAAATTCATACACACAAAGCAGCTCACAGAAATATATCCCAACTTGTGTATTGCTCTGCGGATCAGTGCAACGCTACCAGTAACAGTAGCTTCAGCCGAGAGGAGTTTTTCCAAATTAAAACTCTTGAAAACATACTTGAGGTCAACCATGGCTCAAGAACGCCTCAGTGGTCTGGCTGTAATCAGTATTAACCAATGAGGTTGGTGGTCAGATTTCATAATGATGTGATTGATGACTTTGCAGCGAGGAAGGCCAGAAGGATTGCACTGTAAATGGAAACCAGTAGGAGCTACAGGCTAACCTTGAAGTGTGATGATAGGGAGTGGAATTTAAATAGTTCTTGAGACAAAGTGAATTTGTAATCTTTATTTATTTGTTTGTTTATTTAGCAATTGTATTTTGATTATATATGTGTAACATATTTTACAATACATAATTTTCTTTTAAAGCAAATTTGCACGTTATTTTATTGTTTGTTATTGTTATTATTATTATTGATTGTTAGCTACGTTGTTTGTTTTAATTCTTTAGTGTGCACTTTATATTTCATCTTAATTTTCTCTAATAGCAAATTTGCACATTATTTTATTGTTTGTTATTGTTATTATTATTGTGTGTTTGCTAAGTTGTTATTTGTTTTAATTCTTTAGTCACATTACATTTATTCTTAGCTCTTGTTCTTGCTTGTAAAAAATAAAGGTGCAGTACTTTACTGTATAACTGTTAAGATGTTTTGATTTTTTTTGGGGGGGGGCGCAGTGGTGAAGCTCGCCTAGGGTGCCAAATGTGCTAGGTCCGTCCGTCCCCCCCCCCCCCCCTCAGTAATGTTGAACTTGATTAATAAGCGGGCAGAAACATGGCTTTTACTTGAATTTGAGGACTGCATACTTTTTTTGAAAAGCTTAGTTTTATACTTTATAGTTATAGCACATGCATAAGCCTGGTCTCTTTTGAAAGATAACATTCTGAAGTTATTCATGCAAAAAAGGAAATTAACTTTTAGTGCTACTGAAATAGAGTACCATAGGGCTGAACTTGAGTTGAACTTGTGTACTAAAATGTGTCTGTAGCAGTTACAAAAAAAAAGATAATAATAATAATAATAATAATAATAATAATAATAATAATAATAATAATAATAATAATAATAATAATAATAATAATAATAATAATAATAATAATAATAATAATAATAATAATAATAATAATAATAATAATAATAATAATAATAATAATAATAATAATAATAATAATAATAATAATAATAATAATAGGTATAAGCTGGAAAACACTGCAAATCCATAGCCTGAAATCTTATGTATACAGGTCAACATTTTCAAAAAATCCGTTCAGAAATTAATCTTCTAGAGAGATTCGGGTAAACCGTGTGCCAAGAAAAAAGCTCTCCATAGATTCGGGTAAACCGTGTGCCAAGAAAAAAGCTCTCCATTTCTCCATTTCCTCATCCACGTCTATTCATTAGAAAAGGTTTTCACTTCTGATTTTCGCTCATCACCTTTCACCTAGATCCCTTATTCGCACACCCCCATGTGGGGTATCATTGGAAAGCTACACTCATTGGCTACAACCCTGACCAATAATTCGCAATTGGCGGATGATTGACAGTTCTAGAGCGTCAGGAGTCTGGGGTGGTAATCTGACGCTAGCGCGTAAAAAATTGCACGCCTGACATATCATCATGTAACTCGAGAACCGAGGTACGTATTTGGTCAATTGAAGTGGCATTCGAACGGCAATAAATAGAGCTATAATTCTGTCATTTATATGTTGGGCGAAAAATGCAGCCTCGAGGTGCTAAACGCTCGCAAGTGCTCTCAACGTGCGTGATGGCCCATTTATGCCCTCCTCCTGTTAAGAGGTTAAAGAGATTAATGGCAAAATGTAAAAAGGTGACGACGGCAACAGTTGATCGTTCTCCGACTCTGAATTCATCGAAACTAGGGATGTACTGATTTTCCACTGCCCCTTTTCCACTGCCGATAACGCAACAGCATCCTACCGTGGGAAAGGGGAAAACCGTTGAAGGCCTAGGACAGTATAATGATCTTTTATGTCATCACCGGCCCATATCTGTTTTAGCCATTCAGCCCCATATCTGATACCCTGTTTTAGCTCGCCATCTGCCCCATATCTGATACCCAGTGATGTACGATCGTTCATGAACTCGTTCATATTTTGGGCGAACGTGAACTGAACGTACTGTATTTCTGTTAGATGAACGTAATTGTGAACGCGTTCTGCTCTATCACAGTATAACTTAGTTCAAAAGTGTGCCTGATTTGGGACCGGCACGCGCACACACACTTTGTGTGTGTGTTTGTTTGCAGGAGGGGCGGTTGTAAAATTGTCAGTCGTGTAAAATATCTATCTATCTATCTATCTATCTATCTATCTATCTATCTATCTATCTATCTATCTATCTATCTATCTATCTATCTATCTATCTATCTATCTATCTATCTATCTATCTATCTATCTATCTATCTATCTATCTATCTATCTATCTATCTATCTATCTATCTATCTATCTATCTATCTATCTATCTATCTATCTATCTATCTATCTATCTATCTATCTATCTATCTATCTATCTATCTATCTATCTATCTATCTATCTATCTATCTATCTATCTATCTATCTATCTATCTATCTATCTATCTATCTATCTATCTATCTATCTATCTATCTATCTATCTATCTATCTATCTATCTATCTATCTATCTATCTATCTATCTATCTATCTATCTATCTATCTATCTATCTATCTATCTATCTATCTATCTATCTATCTATCTATCTATCTATCTATCTATCTATCTATCTATCTATCTATCTATCTATCTATCTATCTATCTATCTATCTATCTATCTATCTATCTATCTATCTATCTATCTATCTATCTATCTATCTATCTATCTATCTATCTATCTATCTATCTATCTATCTATCTATCTATCTATCTATCTATCTATCTATCTATCTATCTATCTATCTATCTATCTATCTATCTATCTATCTATCTATCTATCTATCTATCTATCTATCTATCTATCTATCTATCTATCTATCTATCTATCTATCTATCTATCTATCTATCTATCTATCTATCTATCTATCTATCTATCTATCTATCTATCTATCTATCTATCTATCTATCTATCTATCTATCTATCTATCTATCTATCTATCTATCTATCTATCTATCTATCTATCTATCTATCTATCTATCTATCTATCTATCTATCTATCTATCTATCTATCTATCTATCTATCTATCTATCTATCTATCTATCTATCTATCTATCTATCTATCTATCTATCTATCTATCTATCTATCTATCTATCTATCTATCTATCTATCTATCTATCTATCTATCTATCTATCTATCTATCTATCTATCTATCTATCTATCTATCTATCTATCTATCTATCTATCTATCTATCTATCTATCTATCTATCTATCTATCTATCTATCTATCTATCTATCTATCTATCTATCTATCTATCTATCTATCTATCTATCTATCTATCTATCTATCTATCTATCTATCTATCTATCTATCTATCTATCTATCTATCTATCTATCTATCTATCTATCTATCTATCTATCTATCTATCTATCTATCTATCTATCTATCTATCTATCTATCTATCTATCTATCTATCTATCTATCTATCTATCTATCTATCTATCTATCTATCTATCTATCTATCTATCTATCTATCTATCTATCTATCTATCTATCTATCTATCTATCTATCTATCTATCTATCTATCTATCTATCTATCTATCTATCTATCTATCTATCTATAATTCTATTGTAAAAAGGACTATGAAACGGTGTCTACAATATGCCATATCTACTGTTGAGGTTCCATGGTAACCGGGGTTCCATTTGTAGGCCGACCTTGAGAGTTCTCTCTCTCTGTGTCGAGGGAGGGCCAGGAACTCCTATGTTTTGCTATATATGACAGACTCACTGGACAGACGTGAGCTTCTTGAGGAGAACTGATGGACAGCTAACTGGACCGACCAGTCTGTGTGGCATTTCGTCTTAGGGACTCACTGGCTCGAGAATACAGTATATTCTGTTGTCTTTTTTTTTCTGCATCAACTGCTCTGTTTATTATTAATACTTTTGCCTAATTAAACTATAAAATAAATCCACATCTGAATAGAACTCAGATCCTCTTTCAAAGAGCACGGTCGGAATCCCTGAAAGTGGAAAGATGGAGGGGGGGGGTGGGGAGGGGGGGCTGGCAACTCACAGTACACCCTCATGGCCATGGTGGTTTGGACAGGCTTGGAGAGGGCTGGGTTCTTGGCATAACAGGCCAGCTGCCTCCCGTTGTCTGAGCTCAGGGCCGTGATCCTGGGGAAGGGAGAGAGGGCAGAGGAGGGGAGTAGAGAGCCGAGTTGATATCGAGTGATATATAATAATAATAATATTCATTTTATTTGTATAGCGCTTTTTTCAAGAACCCAAAGACGCTGACAATAAGCAAAACAAAGAACAGAGAAACATAGAACCACAGGGAAACGAGCGACAGTATGAATATACAAAATACAAGAACATAAAACCATGAGTAACAAACAACAACAAATACAGAAGCCAGTAGGGGAGACAATCAGGGAAGTAAGTAAGGGAAACCGAGGGGAGGGAGGGAGGGGGGTGGGAGGGAGGGGCAGGAGACAGAGAGAAGGTAGGGAAGGGGAAAGGGAGGTGGTAGGTTGGAGGAGGGTGGTTATGGGTAGGGAAGGTTGTATGCTTGGGAGAACAGGTAGGTTTTGAGTCGGGATTTAAAGGTGGAGAGTGGGGGAGGGTCTCTGATGGTCTGAGGGAGGGTGTTCCAGAGACCAGAGTATATATTAAGGCTGTCAATCTATTAAAATATTTAATCTGATTTAATCGCATGATTGTCCATAGTTAATGGTGATTAATCGCAAATTAATCGCATCTTTTTTTATCTGTTCTAAATCTACCTTAAACAGATATTTTTCTATTTTAATACTCTTATCAACATGAGATGAGTGAACAAATGCTTGTTTTATGCAGCCATTTAACACAAAAGGATGACCCTCATGCATTTGCATCAAATTCAAAACAGAGTGATGCACAAAATAACTCTCTCTCTCTCTCTCTCTCTCTCTCTCTCTCTCTCTCTCTCTCTCTCTCTCTCTCTCTCTCTCTCTCTCTCACACACACACTCTCCCAGCTCTCTTTCTCTCTTGCCCCTTCCTCATCTCTCTCTCTCTCTCGCTCTCTCTCTCTCTCTCACACACACACACACACACACACACACACACACACACACACACACACACACACACACACACACACACACACACACACACACACACACACACACACACACACACACACACACACACACACACACACACACACACACACACACACACACACACGCACACACACACACTTTGAGTCAGAAACAAACATAGTATCAATGAGATAAAAAAAAATTGTAAACGTTAATCTTTTACGTTAAAAAAAATAGTGGCATTAAAATAATTGTGCGTTAACTTTGACAGCCTTTGGTATATATATATATATGTTCCAAAGCACAAAAACATCACAAATGGGTCCTGTCCGGCCAGCAGGAGGCAGGGCTATTTATTACACAAAAGTCATTTCAGAAGGCCACTTCCACAAGTGCACGATTGTGTATTATGATGTGGGCTATAAGGTCAACTAAACAACGCTTGCTCACCTACAACAACAACAACAGCGACAACCTGGACACTATTCCTGTGTGGAGACGATGTCCTGTGCTCAGCGGTGTTTCTTTAAAGGTACTGGTGACTGCGGTTCGTTTTCAATGTCCATGAAAAAAGTGCTTTCACCGCAGTTTTAAATATCACCGGTACATACAGTATTAGTTAAAAATAATTGGGGGGGGGGGCAAACATTTTACAAAACACATTATACATGTTAGATCATAGTTGCTGAAACCATGTGAAAAGACTGAACTATGTAGTACTATGTAGTTTATTTTTCTTATATTTTTATATTCAGATTTTACTTTATTGCCTATATTTATGTCTTTCTTCTATTACCCTGCCCATACCTGTACCTCCCCTCCCACATGCTGCTATGACGCCCACATTTCCCTAAAGGGATCAATAAAGAAATAACTCAACTTATCTTTATCCCATCTTATCTTACTGAATGTGGAGTCAAACTGTTACCATTTTTGGGTTTCTTGGGCGGGCCTGAAATCATTCTAATTAACATAACCCCTCCCCTAACACTATATAAAGACTAAAGCTAATTAACATAACCCCTCCCCTAAGACTATATAAAGTCTGGTTTCCCCAGAGTTGTTAAGAGTTTGTTTTACTGTGTCCTACCTGTTTTTATTACTTTCATTGCTTTACTGTGTTTTAATCTTATATCTTGCATCATATTATTTTGTTTTTATCAACCTGCCTGTGAAGCACTTTGGTGCCAGCTACCGCTGCCTGTAAATGTGCTATACAAATAAAATTGACTTGACTTGACTTAAGTAGCTGAAATGTGTCGTTTCATGTATGTGAATGAAAACACTAAAGCAATTAGCGCCATACTCTGGGAGGTATAGTTAAATTAAATCACAGATTTGGATGGTCTAACCTAGTTTGCTAGTTAGTCAATTAGTCAAGCGTTCTAACCAAGTAGAGTCCATTTGATAGATTTGATAGTTTATAACAAAAGTATTAGTGATTGAATGGAGAAATAAAATGGCACTTGAGATGAAAGGGAGCTATCAATCAAGCGTGATCTGACTGCACCCCCACAATCCTGGTCATGCTCAGAGCAGCTGGAAGAGCTGTTTTTGAGCTGGGTTTTACAATAGTTATTAACGTTTTTTAATCATTCAAATTTGCCTGGGTAGTTAATAACACATTTATCTGTGGCGTGACAAAACAAGAACAGTGATGGGAATAACGGCGTTATAAATAACGGCGTTACTAACGGCGTTACTTTCTTCAGTAACGAGTAATCTAACGGATTACTCTTCCAATCTTAATAACGCCGTTACCGTTACTGCCAAAAAATGCGGCGCGTTACTATGATTGAAGCAGTTTTTTTCATCAGACCAACTAGATCTCTGAGCCGAGAGGCAATACTTTTTTTTTAACTGTTCTTCCTTGGTTAGTGCTGACGATTGGCTGAGGTTGAGTAAAATGTCATGGTAAGCCAATCAGAGGTAGAGTTGGGCGGGTGTTCGAAAGCACGCATAGTCGGACACACAACGACAACACAAGCGAGTCAGGCCATGGTTACACTTACAACGTTTCATTTTCGAATTATTTCGAATCATTTCCAAGTTAAAAGGCAATGCCATTTTGGCAGGCAATTTCGTTTTCCTAGCGGCAACGCTCAAAGGAGGTTTTCATTTTCAAAACTCGCCGGCAACAGTGCCATGTAATATGCGCGAGTCAGATGGCATTCGAACAGCAATAAATAACGATTTAATAGCGAGAAATACAGCCCCGAGCCTTCAGACGCTTGCAAAGTGCCGTGAGCGGAGCTAGGGGGTGGCTACTTGGGCTCAAGCCCCGAATGTTTTCTGAAAACCCCCGAATCTATTTAAAAAAAAAAAAAAAAAAAAAAAATTTTTGACAATTCATCATTGTTACATGAAAATATGTTTGCACCAGATTTAGCAGAAGCTAATTTCCATCTGTGGTCTATCCAGCTGCTAACGATAGGTTATGACTATAACCAAGTTCTGTTAATTAGGGGTGACGCTTGGCATCACTCATGCACTCCCTCGCGTACGTGCACGCGCACTGAATAAATTCCACAAATGTACCTTTAATACCAGTATTAGTCTGACCACACCCCTCATCAGCTTACCTTCATAAGCAGGTGTGTGGTCACCTGCTCTCCTCCTACCCAAGCTTTCACCACAAGGTGAGGTCAAGGGCTGCAGCGGCGTCGGATGCCAAGCGTCACCCCTAATTAACAGAACTTGGTTATAGTCATAACCTATCGTTCTGTATCATTAGGGGATCCGCTTGGCATCACTCATGCACAAAGGGAGGCCAAGCGGAGCCACTGGCCGACAAATACACCCCGCTGAAGGCCCCCCACAACCAACAGAACAGGGAGGGCCGAGCCCCCCCGACCCCCCCTAATGGAGGGCACCCCCCCTATTAGAGGTTTCCCGGGAGGGCGACGGACCCGACCGTGCGAAGAGGCACTCAAGCAACTCAACGCACAGGGTGAGCAGACCGTGGCTTGACCCCACGACTACACACACGCACAACCCGCATGCCACCCGGGAACGAACGGAGGGAAACAACCTTGTTACTGCCCCCAGAATCACGGGGTCAAGGGCAAACCCAACCCCGTGGCAAGGCCGTAGCAGCGGAGCACAAAGGAAGACCCAGACCCACCAAAGGGACTGGACCCCCTGGAACGGGGGCCCGGAGAAGTCCATGATGCCAGCATCAAGACCCCACCAGGCGGGCACTTAGTGACCCCGCCCCCCACATCGCCAGCGTATTCGGACAAAGGCCCCTCAGCCGAGCGGGCCCTGTCCTCCCCAACAGTACACCGCCTGGCACACTGACCCTGCAACAGGCAGTCAGCATGGCCGTAAACACACAAAAAAGGTTAACCAACGGAAGCAGGTAGCGCACCGGGGAAAAAACCAGGCAACAGGCTGTTAACCCTAGCCTGGAGACTGCGGACGAGACAGGCGCCAGAAAGGACAGCTGAACACAGCCGCTCCGGCGGAAGGGGCGCATGCTGGCGTTGTTGCATGACCAAGCCTCCATTAAAAAAAAAACCACCCAGAGGGGTCGAGGCAGAGAAGGCTGACACGATTGGCAGACGTCATGAACGTGCAGGGGCACCCTCAACCGGTGAACCCGGGAGTTGACACTGCAGCAACACACCAGAGAACCAACCACCCAGGTGTTACCCTATGCGGTGGTTGGTCCCATAACCCCTCAGGAAAAAAACCCAAAACACACCTGCGGCACTGCCGCAGCCCGTGTTCCAGTTTCCAACAGGGTTATCCCGGGCCTACGGGTCAACGAAAACATTACCTCGGACCGGGCCCGGTGATACGGGGAGCACATGGTCCCCTGAGGAGGCCAAGACCACCCCAACAGGCCCCTCTTCGCCATGCGTAAGAGAAGAGCGTAAAAATGGAAAACCAGCCCCAGCACCCCGTACTTGGTATTCCCAGGAGGTCACCCAACCAAGTACCAACCAAGACCAACCTGCATGGCGGCCGAGATCCGACGAGATCGGGCGCGTACAGGTTGGCACGGCCATAAGCATTACGACAGTGTAGAATACAATGTACCCAACAAGGGTTCCATAGCGCTCAACCCTGTGACACCCGGACCGACCTAGCAATTTTCCCCCTGAAAAAAGCCCAAGTCCCTCAGGGTACCAGAACAGCAGATCTGCATCCCCGGCGGACAACAGGTTCAACTGATCCGGACCAGCGCGACCAGAACCAGTCCCGTGCCCTAACCACGCCGACATGCCAACTCCAGGAGAAGGGGCAGATATGCGTGTTGATCTTAAACATAAAAAGAAGGCGCCACTCAGACGTTTTCGGTGCAAACCGCGCCCGGCGGCCCACCCCCAGGGCGTGAGACCCTTCCACATATGTTCAGATCCATTCCGTTATCATCCCCTGATATGAACGAGAACCCATCGACAACCACACAGGGCGTCGGAAGAGGAAAAACCCCCATCCCAATTGCTTTATAAAAACGCTGTTTTAACCCCAAGCAATCAAGGCGCGCCAGTCAGTTACCAATGTCCAACAGAACATCCTGAGCTAGCACTATGTGTGCGTTGGACATACCCACATCAATAATAGGCTATTTAGACCATCTTATTGAATCCCCAAGACGCCCAGGGGAACGACAAGAGGGGCGAGATGCAACTAACTCCATGAATGAATGAATGAAAACTCTATCCAACAGATTGCAGAAAGGGTACAACACAGTACGGCTCAATACACACAATTGTTAAGGGGAGGCAGACCTGAGAAAGACGTTAGTCTTGTTTCCACCAGGGACCCCCATTTCCAATTCATATAGACACATCCAACTCTTTATAATAATAAAGAAGAAGCATCACCCGTATGAACCCAACTGCACAGCTGGGAGCAAAAAACCCGTTTTCACACGATTTTACATCCAGTCACTCTTTTTAATCAGAGAGTAAGACTAGACCCTCCCAGAAAACCTTCCCACACGAGTCGTAGTCATGAGAAAGACATGCCAACTGTGAGTCACGTGACCAACTGACTCAAGTTACACATAAATCGAGCGCAACAGACCCATGAGCCCTACGCTCTAACTCGACACCTTAAGACACCGTAACTCATGGAAGGCGTCGCCATAGCAACACCGCTACGACGGGTGGAAACCCTGCCGGCTCCTGTTTGTAATAGGAGTTTGGCAGGACAACCCCCCCCCCCCCCCCCCCTGCCAAGACATCCTACCGGCTCGGCCCTGACTGGCTCAGCAGAAGAGATAAAAAATCTCCTAAACCAATCAAGTGGGAAGGAGGGGTTTATTTGACACCCCCTCACAAAAAAAACTTTGTTCCCTACACACAAAACAACCGTAGCTGTAACTGAGGGGTACAATTCCCTGACTGTATTGATAAGTATGGTATCATTAAACCACTACCGCTTTATGTACTTTAACTACTGGCCACACAGTACATGATATAGATATGATGAACACTTTCCCACCATGAAACCAAGTCCACACAAATGTATAAATCGAATATTTAATATATAGCAAAGGGTATATACAACGTTCACTTAATGACATTTATGATTTGAATGCACTTGTAAGGCAAATGAGTATTCGTAGGCAAATCAACATTGAATGTCCAATCTCTGGTTACGCAGGAAGCAAGTATACAACCTGGTTCTTTAGGGAACTATAGCGATGGTACTTAAATGATTATAGCTGGATACACTAAAGGGGGTCCCGCTGGTTGTAAGTCAGTAGGGGGGGGGGGGGGTTAGGAGAGCCGCTGGCGATATCCCATCTGGCCAACGATTTCTTGGGAGAATTCAGAGTGCTGAACACGGTGCCCACAGAACCTTGGTCCACAGATGAATACAGCTGGGCCCTCTTGTAGACGGTAGCTGCCGGTCCACAACGAAGAGACGTGAGGCGACCTCACTCGGGTTAGAGCGCCGTCTCACCTGGACTCCTCTCGGGGGGTAGTTCCAACACTCACCAGTGTTGGCTGTTATCCATGGCATAAATCAAAGCACCCAAAGCAAGTAGATAATCCAAGCCGTGTAGGGCTCGCCGTCGTCCGGGTAAGGTAATCCAATGTGCAGGTCCACTCGTCCTAGCCCAGAACTCCTCGGATGAAAGCACCACACATGGTCTGCCCAGCCTGGTTAAGACTCTAGATAACGCGAGGAAACGATGGGGGTACTGCTCACTTTATAACTCTAACCGAACGATGCACCATACATAATAGACTATTATTAACTTAATAGAAATACGTCCCACTCGACGGTATAGTGCCAAACTATGACAATTCAACTATTAATCCACACGATGTCTCAATGCCATTCTGAGGCCAAGTTGACCATACTGCACCACACGTGTATCGTGGGTGAGGCTTAACGTCTTGCCACTAGGTTGGAGGGTAAAGAACTAAGGGCTAAGGGACTAAAAGAAAGTTCTACTTTACTTGCGCCATATATATATGCGCTGTGAACAAATAGTACCATTCGTATTTCGCCAGACGTATTCCTACGCGGAACCGGGCTAGTAACGACATGTTCGTCGGCACGATTGAACTTGAACCAAGGGGCTTGGCTGCTGGCGCCAAGTTCTTGTCCAATGAGAGAATGAAACTATTATGGGCTGTTAGTAGACTAAAGGGATATTCAGTGTATATGTACAAGGAATATACAAGGGATATCAAACGATATACAAATACTATTAAATATATATCCATAAATAAATATATATATTCGGTTTAATCTGATCCTTCACAACAGCCGCCCCCTAATTAGTCCCACCTAATTAGCTAAGCAGAGACAGATTAACCGCACTGTCTACCACTCAAGGTCCGCTGTAAGGGTCAGTCAACTCACAAAGTAATGGGGTCATGGTCGTCATCGATAGTGTCTGGGAGTCTGGGCAGTTCTATTAGCCTCGCCACGGGTCGTGTGTAAGTTCGCCCTTGGACGAGCACCTCAGCTGCTCGGACCTTGCCATCGGCACCGGTGATCACTTTGCTTACGCGGCCAGCCGGCCACATAGCTCTGGGTAGTGACTGGTCGATAATCATGACGACTGTTCCTTCTGTCAAATTGTCTCTCTCTTTTACCCACTTCTGGCGGGTCTGTAGAGACGGTAGGTAGTGGAGTAGAAAGCTGTTCCAAAACTTGTCAGCTAGTACTTGACTGTACCTCCACATTCTTCGGCCGTTCGCTTCTTCAGGCCTGTACATTGTCTGGGGTAGCGCGGGGTCCAGCCGCCCCATCAAGAGTGTGTTGGGGGTGACTGGGTCGACATCTGCTATATCACTGGAGACGTAGCCGAGGGGCTTGGAGTTCAATACTCCCTCGATCTCCGTGAGGACTGTCATTAGGACTTCTTCCGCTACAGTCTGGGCCCCAAGCACGGCGTACAGGGCTGTCTTTATAGAACGTACTTCTCGTTCCCAGGTTCCACCGAAGTGGGGTGCGTTCGGGGGATTAAACTGGAAGTCAATCTGGGATGGAGCGAGGTGGGTCTTAAGTTCTGGGCCCATAGCTTGGAAGCTCTCTCTCAGCTCTCTTTCTCCGCCTTTGAAGTTTGTCCCGTGATCAGACAACAATGTAGACGGTTTTCCTTTCCGTGATGTGAATCTTCGGAAGGCCATAAGGAATGAGTCTGTGCTCATGGTTGGAAGGAGTTCGATATGTATCGCTCTGGTGGTCATGCATTTGAATACAATACCCCACCGCTTCTCGGTTCCTCTTCCTTTCTTTATATACAACGGGCCAAAACAGTCCATGCCTGTGGAGTGGAATGGCTTGTCGCCGAGTCGGAGGCGACAGGGAGGTAGGTCAGCCATCCGGGGTATGCTGGGCTGCGCGCGGCACTTTCGGCAGTCTAGACAGGTTCGCTGGAAGCGTCGCACTGCTTCTCTTCCTTGAAGTATCCAATAGCGACGTCTGATCTCCGCGAAGACTCTCTCTGCTCCTGCGTGGTGTACATCCTCGTCGTATTTCTTTATGATCAGCTCTGTGACCTTGTGTCGGCTGTTCAAGACTATCGGGTACTTAACGTCATCCGGTAGGTCGGGGGCTCTCCGCAGACGACCACCCACTCTGATGAGATTATGGGCGTCGCTCTCGGGTGCCAGGTGGAGCAATCTGCTGTCTGATGGGACGGGCTTTCCTCCCTGTAGACAGTCTAGCTCGTCGGGGAACGAGTCTCTCTGGGCTCGTTGTAGTAGAAGAAGTTCTGCTTCTTCGTAGTCAGCTGCTGAAATGTCGGCAGTGGGCTGAATCTCTGGGTGGTGCCACAGGAATGTCTTTAGCTGCGCACTCTGTAGGGTAATGCAATCATCTATGTTGGGGTCTGTGGAGGCGACTGTGCTCAGTCCACAGAACATAGGTTTCTTGTTCTCAGCCTCCTCTTTACTCGCTTCCCGTGGGGTGGGCGTAGGCCACTCTTCTTCCGGGAGCTTGAGGAACTCTGGTCCGTCACTGTAGATGTTGCGACGGGTGAGGTCATCTAGCGACATTCCCCGGGTGATGACGTCAGCTGGGTTGTGTTTGGTGTCCACATACCGCCAGCTCGCTGCTTCTGTTAACTCTTGAATCTCGGTGACTCTGACTCCCACGAAGACTTTGTATCTGCATGAATCAGACTTGATCCATGTGAGTACTGTCGTGGAATCTGACCACAAGATTGTTCTGTGCACCGGAATGGTGAGTTCACGTTGGATTAACGTGGCTAGATGCGCTCCTGCTAGGGCTGCGCAGAGCTCTAGACGCGGGATAGATTGTTGCTTTCGTGGGGCTATTCTTGAGCGAGCCAGGATGAAAGCGGTGTGTATCTCTCCTCCCTTCTCTTGGGCACGCAAGTAGGCCGCTGATCCATAGGCTACCTCGGAGGCGTCGCTGAAGACGTGTAGATCCATCTTGCATGTCTCTGGCCTCACTGTGGGTGGGAAGTAGCCGCGGCGTATATTGACGCCTGGGAGTGAGCGGAGTTCCGTCTCCCACTCTCTCCATGTGGAGGCAAGGGGTGCGGGTATTGGGTCGTCCCAGCCCTGGTCCTTGTCCCATAGTGCTCGTACAATCATCTTTGCCCTGGTGGTGTAAGGTAGAATACATCCCAACGGGTCATATTGTCTGGCGAGTGTTCTGTACACACTCCGTCTGGTGGTCGGTATCGCCGTCGACCTTCCCTGCTCCGTGGTCAGGGGTTTGTGTCTATAGTGGAGCGAGTCTGTTTTGAAGCGCCAGACTAGTCCTAGTGTCATTTCTTGGGCTTCTCCTGGGATTGTCGCCATCCAGGTCTCGCTGCTGGCAGCCTTGTCCGCGGGGGAGAGGCTGCGCAATACGTGCGGGTCGCTGCTGGCCCACTGCCTGAGATCAAAGCCGCCTTTGATCAGGGAGGCGCGTAGCTTGAGTAGGAGAACCTCGGCTTCTTCTTGAGTCGAAACGCTTTGTAAACAGTTGTCCACGTAGAAACTGTTCTTCACACTGTGTCGGACCTCTTCAATGTCAATCTTCATTACGTGTCTCGCTGTGATTAGCTTCTCAATCTCAGCGCGGTACACACTCTCTTGAGCGGGGTCTTTGGCTAGGCGCCGCTCTGTGTTCAATAGATACCGCTCCGTAGCGTCTTTCTTTGCGTGAAAGGTGGGCATTCCCTCTCGCCTCAGGAGTGGAGTTGCGTATCTCATCACTCCGCCGACTGTGACTCTCTTTGTCCCTTGCTCAAGGAGGTTTATGGCGTAAATGTCTTCTTTAGAACGAATGTCTTTCTTTTCGTTCTTAAAGGGCATTGTCTCTAGTGTCCATAGCCTCTCGACATGCTGCAGGAGAGTGGTGTCTTCTTCTGTCACTCTGGAGTGGAGGCAGCTAGTGGCTGCTGTTCGGTTGAGAGATTTAGCGAGGGGGCCTTGTAGTGTCCATCCTAGGCGGGTCTCGACTGCTGCAGGACAGCCTCTGGGTCCTGTATGGACCCGGTCTATCGGGACTATGAGGTCTGCATGGTCGGAGCCTATCAGCAGAGTCGGGGTGGCGCCGTCTATGAGCGGGATAGGTAGTTGACGCAGGTGCACATATTTATCCATCAGCTTGGCGATGGGGTAGGTGTACTGTGATAGTCCTATTTCTTGGCTGGTGAAAGCATTTGTAATCCTATACCGTCTCTCTGGCTGCCCGCTTGCTGCGATAGTGAAGGAGACATTCTCGCCTTTTATCGTCTTTAAATCTCTTCTTATTGTCCGAATTGTCATTTGGTTCTCGCTCCCCCGCAGTCCCAGCTGGGCCGCAGCGAGCAGAAGGGTCTTCTCTGACCCGTCATCAAGGACGGCGTAAGTGTCCATGACTTTATCTTGGTAGCTCAATGTTACACGGACTACCTTTAAGAGCACTTGGGCGCCGCTGCTGCTGGCGGGGTCAATGTACATGACACTTGCCTTGGTGCTGCTCGATGGTGCAGGTGCAGGCTTTCTTCTGTTACTGTCGTGTAGGACATCTAGGTGGGCTCCGTCACACCGACTGCACCTCTTCTTTAGGCGGCACTCGGCTGCCATGTGACTGCGCGCACATCGGTAACAGCGCCTGTTGGACTTTATCCATTGACTCACTTCTTCTGCATTCATCTTTGTGAACAGGTCACATTGTGACAGCCAGTGTTCCTTCTCGCAGTACGGGCACACCATCTTCCACTTCTCTTTCCTCGAGGGGGTACTGTGGTTCTTACTGCTCGGTACTGATTCTGATTGGTGCATGACAGTCACCGATCTTCTTCCATCGTTTATTCTCCTGGGTCCCTCTCTGGAGCTTGGTGTGCTCCGCACGAACGTATCCAGTCGTAAGCTGCTGACTTCTCTCGCCAGGAAGTCGGCTAGATCGAGGAGGGATGGTTCGGGACCGTTAGGATCACGGTGGTCTCTCTGCCGCCTGAAGCGCTCTTGTCTGGCGGGTGGCAGCTTCTCTAAAATCCTCTCGACGTTAGAGTTGGCGTATAGCTCGTGCATACCCTTTTCTCGTTGCGCTCCCAGCATCCCTACCAGGGACTGCACTTTTATAGACAGGTCGTCTAATGAGCGATTGTCTGTTGCTGGGGGTAGGCGGTCAATATGCCTTATCTCTTGGATTACGTAATCCCATATACGTCCATATCTCTGGTCCAGCGCTGCTAGAGCCGCGGTGTATGGGGTCGTAGAGGTGGCATAGGCTAGCGCTATATTGTGCGCTCGGGGTACTTTCAGGTGCTTCAGTAATATTGCATACTTGTGGCGTTCATCAGCGACATCCACCATCATTGTCTCTAAGCACATCCGGAGCTCCGTGTACTGTGCTCGATTCTCATAGGTGAAGTCTGGAAACGTCGGTGTACCAATGTATGACGCCGTGGATGGCTGATACATCGGCGAGCGTTGGGGGAGAGGCCTCCTAGGCGAGTCTCCTCTTGCGCCTCTCTGTGGGCTGGTACCGGCAGGGTACCATGGCCCGCTGGTCCAGGTGCTATTCCTCGGGGCTGGTCGTGCGTCATGCTCACCCGTGAATAGAGTCAGGGGTCTGTAGCGCAGCGCCGCGGGGGTATAGCCTGGGCTGTACTGGACCTCCTGGTCCGGTGGAGTACTGTGCTGTCGTCGGGCTTGGTTCTCCTCCTCTCCCTCTTCTTCTTCTATCAGGTCCTCTAGATCCTGTAGTCGTTTATTTAGCTTCTCCGCAGTGTATGCTGCTCCTTCCTTGTAGCTGGGTCTCGCTTGGACCGGTCTGGGAAGGGGGTCTGCGGGGGGTATAGGCTTGGTCTGTTGGTCAAGTTCAGGGTCGCTTGCTCGGTTAGGGGATGCTGCCCTTGACTGTTGTCTCGACGAGTTCCTTGAACCCCTGGCGGAGGGAGAGGGTGTTGCCTTGGTGATCAGCTGCTCCATTAGCTGCGCTTGTAGTCTGTCGCGCTCGGCTTCGCGCTTGATGAAAGCGATGTCGCGCTCTGTTTCGCGCTGGATGAGAGCGATGTTGCGCTCTGCTTCTCTTTGGGCACCGTCAGTGGCGCGCTGGGTGTCTGCTCGGTCTCTTGCCATATTCTCTTCCGTCTGAAGGCGTCTCATCTCCAGGCGTATGCGCTCTTCTTCGCTCCGTTGCTGCGTCTGGAGTCGATCGCGTTCACCCTGAAGTCGATCGCCTTCACCCTGGAGTCGATCGCGTTCGGTAGAGGCTGTCAGGCTGACGAGGAACGCCTGTGATAGCATCCTCTCCGCTTCGCTGGGGGAAGACGGTTGTAGAGGTGAGCCGCTCCTGGCTGTAGTCCTGGCTGACCCTCACTCTCAGACTCTGTGGCGGAGACCCTGATCCACTCATTTGTCACCTCCCGGTTGGACTATTGTAATGGAGTCCTGTTCGGGGTACCCAGCAAAGCCCTGGACAGGCTCCAGTATGTCCAGAACTCAGCTGCCAGGGTTCTCACTCACACCAAGCCCTGGCAGCACATCACCCCCACCCTCATCCATCTCCACTGGCTTCCAGTCAGGTTCCGCATCACCTTCAAACTCCTGCTCCTCACCTACAAATCCCTCCATGCCCTCGCCCCCCGGTACCTGTCTGATCTCCTCCACCAGTACACTCCATCCCGGAACCTACGATCCTCTGATCTAGGTCTCCTCTCCATCCCTCGCACCAGGTTACGGACTTTTGGGGACAGAGCCTTCAGCGTGGCGTCCCCTACCCTCTGGAACTCTCTCCCCCCCGAAATCCGCAACGCCCCAACCCTGGACACCTTCAAATCCGCTCTAAAAACACACCTCTTCACCAAGGCTTTCCCCATCAGTTAGTTTTAGATTAAATTAGGTCCATTATCCCCTACTTTCCCTCATCCCCTCTTCCCCCTCCCCCCCTACTTTCCTTGCCCTATTTTTTGTCCTGATTGTAAAGCGACCTTGGGTTCTATGAAAGGCGCTATATAAATTTGATTTATTATTATTATTATTGTACTCGTTGGGGAGTCCTGGAGCTCTATCTCCTCGGCGCTCTCCTCATCTTGTTCCGTGCAGAGTTCTCTCTCTGTAGGGTTGTCTTCCTCCCGGGGCTGGTCGGGGACTACTTCTTCGGTATTGGCGGGGGGTAAAGGCATGTCAGCTCCCTCCTGGTCCCCACCGTGAGCTTGGTCAGTTACATTAGAACCCACTAGGGCCTCTGTGGTCGGGGTAACCTGGTCGTTAAGGTCAGACATAATTTTACTTTCTACTTTTACCGCGTTTACCGTCTGTAGAAGGCTAGGTAGTTGACTGACAGCGTAATCCTCTAAGTACTGAGGTGTCTGTCGTCTGCGCCGCGGGCGTTCTACGTTAGGAGGACCGTTTCGTGGAGTGTTCATCATAGGCCATTTCAATATTAATAACACTATATTAATATTACACTAGTTACCCTCCGGCTCGAAGGACCAATTGTAACTGAGGGGTACAATTCCCTGACTGTATTGATAAGTATGGTATCATTAAACCACTACCGCTTTATGTACTTTAACTACTGGCCACACAGTACATGATATAGATATGATGAACACTTTCCCACCATGAAACCAAGTCCACACAAATGTATAAATCGAATATTTAATATATAGCAAAGGGTATATACAACGTTCACTTAATGACATTTATGATTTGAATGCACTTGTAAGGCAAATGAGTATTCGTAGGCAAATCAACATTGAATGTCCAATCTCTGGTTACGCAGGAAGCAAGTATACAACCTGGTTCTTTAGGGAACTATAGCGATGGTACTTAAATGATTATAGCTGGATACACTAAAGGGGGTCCCGCTGGTTGTAAGTCAGTAGGGGGGGGGGGGGGGGGGTTAGGAGAGCCGCTGGCGATATCCCATCTGGCCAACGATTTCTTGGGAGAATTCAGAGTGCTGAACACGGTGCCCACAGAACCTTGGTCCACAGATGAATACAGCTGGGCCCTCTTGTAGACGGTAGCTGCCGGTCCACAACGAAGAGACGTGAGGCGACCTCACTCGGGTTAGAGCGCCGTCTCACCTGGACTCCTCTCGGGGGGTAGTTCCAACACTCACCAGTGTTGGCTGTTATCCATGGCATAAATCAAAGCACCCAAAGCAAGTAGATAATCCAAGCCGTGTAGGGCTCGCCGTCGTCCGGGTAAGGTAATCCAATGTGCAGGTCCACTCGTCCTAGCCCAGAACTCCTCGGATGAAAGCACCACACGTGGTCTGCCCAGCCTGGTTAAGACTCTAGATAACGCGAGGAAACGATGGGGGTACTGCTCACTTTATAACTCTAACCGAACGATGCACCATACATAATAGACTATTATTAACTTAATAGAAATACGTCCCACTCGACGGTATAGTGCCAAACTATGACAATTCAACTATTAATCCACACGATGTCTCAATGCCATTCTGAGGCCAAGTTGACCATACTGCACCACACGTGTATCGTGGGTGAGGCTTAACGTCTTGCCACTAGGTTGGAGGGTAAAGAACTAAGGGCTAAGGGACTAAAAGAAAGTTCTACTTTACTTGCGCCATATATATATGCGCTGTGAACAAATAGTACCATTCGTATTTCGCCAGACGTATTCCTACGCGGAACCGGGCTAGTAACGACATGTTCGTCGGCACGATTGAACTTGAACCAAGGGGCTTGGCTGCTGGCGCCAAGTTTTTGTCCAATGAGAGAATGAAACTATTATGGGCTGTTAGTAGACTAAAGGGATATTCAGTGTATATGTACAAGGAATATACAAGGGATATCAAACGATATACAAATACTATTAAATACATATCCATAAATAAATATATATATTCGGTTTAATCTGATCCTTCACAACAGTAGCCATTTTGAAAACCTCTGGTAGAATGCTAATGTATAGCGTAAGCTAATACAATGCCCGCTACCCACAAAATGTGAACAGGATTTACAACAAAAAACAAGTCGCATGTGTGTGAATCCTACACCCATTGACTATGTCGTACATAGCAAAAACGCTGACCGAGAGTAACGGCTAGGCCGTGGAACGTGTGTGTACGAGTATTACTGCAACTAACAACACAGCATTGTGAGACACATATACTTAGTTCAAGCAATGGAATAACACCAGTTTCTACCTGCATGTGGAGCGTCAGGCTAATAGAACCCCCTATGACTGAGTGTATGTTGCAGACCTTGCTTAATCTCGTAACACAACACGACTCATCTCACAACGTAAAAGTGCAGATTCAAATTTACACAACCCCATCATATGATCTGTTGAAGAAACACACAGTTTGTTTGCCAAAAAACATAGTCCCCCTTATGTCGGGGAACTTTTTATTTCACCAGTTTTTTAAGGCACAAAATCATAGAGGGGCCGGGGAGGGTGTAAAGGAGAGGGGACACAGAGGGGAAAAGTCACTTTCAGCGGCGTCTGCCACCTCGCGCCGCTCGAGTCTTGCCACCCCGAGGAGCCCCGGAGGGATGGTAGTTTACTGTCTGCTGGTCACGACGTTCCCTACCGTCTCCTCCGGTCGTGGATGGGCCGGCGGTAGCAGAAGCGCCGTCTCTTCTCCTGGCCTTCTTGGAGGGGCCAGCAGCGGCGGCGGAGGCAGTGGTAGGGACGACGGAGACAGCTCGACGTTGTGGAAGCCTTCTGACTCCACCGGCAAGGACGGGAGGCGGAAAATGGGGTTGGAGGATGGATCTCTCCTCTGCCATCTCTCTGCATGTTGAGGTCATCAACCGCAGGGCCTTCCCTAACAGACCAGCGTCGGAGAGGGCGGCCGTCAGAAGAGGGGCTCTCTTCTTCTCTGGCACACTGGCCTGCTCCAGCCAAAGATGACGCTGGCCCAGGGTGGCTAGGGCGCGCACTTTCCCCATGGCTATGGCCAGCACCTGGGTAAGGTGCAGGACAGCTCCTGCCGCCTGGGTGATCTGATCGCATTTTACCTCGTTCAGATCTGTGCCGCCCGTCATAATCCCCGATACAAATCTAGCCAGGTGGGCGATGTTAGACGCCGCAGCCAGCGATTGTGTACCAGCGATGAATGACTGGTCACCCCAATATGCCAATCGCCTAGCCGATCTACCCTGGAGGACCGGCTTGCATAAGGGTTCCCACACCATATCCGGACAGAGGAGCGCGGCCATCGGACTATCAAGCCGAGGCACGCCCTCCCCCATACCTTTGACTAACCTCGACACCCGCGTAACTGGTACGTAGGTGGGGGTTAGTCCCATGATGTTGGGAACCGCCTGACCCTGACGAACATAGGCCCCCATTGAGGGGAAAAATGGGTAGACAACGTCCACCCCTCTCACTGGGCGACGCTGCCAGAGATGACCTATGAGATCATCAGGGACAGGAGCAGGCAATGGCAGTGGCAGCGGCACGCCGTTTGCGGCGGCGGCTACCGCCATGAGCTCGGGGAACAAAGCCTGCAGTTCCCCCTGCGGACCCTCCTCCACCGAACCCGCATCCCTCACATGCAGCAGGCTGCAACTGGTCAAGGAGCCACAGTCTGATGTGGCCGATAGTAGGGCATCCTGCTGATGAGGCCAAGGTGGTTCCTCGACATCTTCGAACAGGGAGTCCCACGGAGCCATTTCCCCCCCCTCCGGTGTTTCCTGAGGAGGGATACTCTCCTCCACGGGACCATCATACAAGAATCCGTCCGACTCTTCCATGAAGTCCTCAGTTTCCATCGGAAATCCAGAGCCGGACGCATCCTCGCTGGTCTCCAGCAGTTCCCCAAAACCAGGCCGTTCGCGCCTGCATGCTACCATCTTGCGACGTGAACGGGCAGACGCGAAAAGTTTGCATCGCAAATCCTCCGGCTCCAAGACAACCCCCCGTTTACCAACAGACGATTCCCCGGAACCAGTAGAACCAGAGTCGAGATCAGGCCATCGCCGGAGCGACGGCACCGACTCCTCGGCTCTTCGGAGAGGCAAACTATCCATCGGCTGTCTCCCGGGCTGGGTCGGCAACCACGAAAGTGGCAACAGCCCAGCACCAGAACGCACGACGGAGGCGGGAATGGAGAACCGCTGGTGAAGAGTAGGTCTAGCGGGTCTACTCTCCGCAGAATACATTATGACCCAAATTTTTTCTTTACAACAGATATGAGAGAAGAAAAAATTAAGCACAATGTAAACTCATCACAACTCTTTTCAACTAACAACACGTCAAGTGGGGTACTACCGGGCACTTCCTTGTGGTGAAAGCGAGAAGGAGGAGAGCAGGTGACCACACACCTGCTTATGAAGGTAAGCTGATGAGGGGTGTGGTCAGACTAATACTTTCGTCTTGGTCTGCATCCCCTAACAATTGTGTGTATTGAGCCGTACTGTACTGTACCCATTCTGCAATCTGTTAATTAAAATGTTCAATCAATCAATCAGTATATATTTGTTATTTATTTTTGGTATAGTGCTTAACAAGCATCATTTTATGTTGCCCAGTTGTGGCCTGTTGAGGGGCAATACATATCAAAAGTTCCAAAACATCTATTGTGTTTGTATTTGGATGATCCACTATATAAACATAGTAATTATAATAATAATAATAATAATAATAATAATAATAATAATAATAATAATAATAATAATAATAATAATAATAATAATAATAATAATAATAATAATAATAATAATAATAATAATAATAATAATAATATAATAATAATATCTACATACATGGCATTTGATTGGAGGCTAGTCTCACGTTGTCCCACAGCAACATTCAAATAGTTTAGATTTGTGTACGTTGTTTATGTTAAGAATTTACTTGAAAGTAACGCAATAGTTACTTTCTGAAGTAACTAGTTACTTTTATAATTTGTAACTGAGTAAGTCATTTAGTAACTTTTTGGAAGAAGTAACTAGTAACTGTAACTAGTTACTTTTTTAAAGTAACTTGCCCAACAGTCGGAACACACATGTATCTTCACCTCTCCCAGTCTAACGGTTCCGAGTCGCTGATATCGCGGGCACGATAACATGGGAGGCGCCGGGCAGTCAGGTCCTGTTTGGCGAGTTTTTGGCGGAACGACACCATTTTTTAGACCATATTCGGAAGCCACATCACCACCACCCCCTTGACGGCGAGCCGAGTTTTTTGGTATATTTTCCCAGAGCGGTCAGTCAAGGAATACATTTCTCCGGGGATTCAGCGCATGCTCTTGCATTTCGAAACTACCGTGTAAGTACTATTTATACTAATTTGTTGGACTTATTATAGTATTCGTTAACGTTTATGACCGTCTATAGTGTTTGTGAGATGTTTTTCCCGAGATTCTGGTCATATTTTCCACTCAAAAAGTTTGTTTCAAAAGTACCGATGTGATGTAAGAATTTCACCCAGGATGCCATGCTTTGTGTTGAGGTAACGTTAGCGCTAGCTGCGAGCTAACGCTTGACTAACGTGAACACAATTGACGTATTTATTTCGCAAAGGCAGTGTTTTCAAATAGCCACATTGCTGTATTTAGTGTATTTATTAGTGGGTCATATTCGTATATTTAACATATTTCATTTGATCAACCTTGCATTGTGTGTACTGACTTTTAATTAAAAAAAATTGCAATAGTGATTGTTTTTGTACGTTTTTTTGTGTGTGGACCCCAGGAAGACTAGCTGGTTGCTATCGCACCAGCTAATGGGGATCCCTAATAAAATAAAATAAAAATCAAACCTAGAATTGACGAGAAGGCCTGCTGCTGGACGCTAGCTCCCATGCTAGCGTTGGCTAATAACATACAGCTGAGAGCCAGGAAGGCTCATAACTTTTGAACAATAGATGCTAAGCTAAGCTGTTCTATATTGCCAACAAGATTGTTTACATTCCATTCATTACACATACATCTGAAATAAACAAGGAACGTGCTTGAAAATAAATGTTTATCTTCCAAGTTTAATTTCAACAAGTTCAAGTGCAACAACATATGAACCATAATAATAAAGATTATGATGATAATCATACACTTATTTTATATCATTGGAAAGCCCTAGTTGTTAGCTTCAAAATGGTACCAAATATGAGGTACTTTGAAATACCCAGTAACTAATAATCTATCACAAACCAATGCAAGTTCATGTTCAGGCATTTCCTAAATGGACCAGAGGATCCCAAGAAGTCTGTCTAGAGACTTTTATTTTTTCCAACTTATTGTTTTTATTCAGCACAAAATCAAGACAGTACAGATATACAGATATATTTTACAACACATTCTCAATTAACAGCATGCCTGTTGAAGTCAGAGGGTCGGTGTAGGATTGTTAGTATCTGTCTAACTGCATATATAACTGTTTCCACTAGTAACTGTCTAACTGCATATATAACTGTTTCCACTGGAGGGCGCTCTAGGCGGAGCCACTCAGGAACACCACCAGGTGGCGAGTATAAATAGAGATGTCTCCTCCCATTCTTTCTCTTTCCCCCAGCCTCTCAGTGAGAGGAGAACTATAGAACTGCTGTTCTGCCATGTGAATAAATAAACCACACCAAAGATAGAAACCATGCCTCTTGACCACATTATTGTCGCCCTATAGCCGGATTCTGTCAGCAATGCCTGTACTTGTACTGTATCATTAATAGACAGCTATGCTTGGGGAAGTAGATACTTTTATATGTGCGGTGGAAGTAATTTTATGTACAATTCTCTCCACATGACGTGCTCCATCTCTACTTAGTGAAAGGTATACGATAACAATGTCACTTGGCCCGATGGCACGTAGACACTGTCTGAAAGGGAAGAATGTAGCTACATCATTATAGCTTGAGACCTTGGCTGTTTTGCAATGGAGCTGAACAGCTCTGTAGCAACAATGCTATCTCTGGAGATGACAAAAGGGTTATTATCTGTGAGATAGAGGAGGTGTGTATGGATTAGACTAATCTACGTTGAATGTATACGCACCTGGTGAACTAGCTAGAAGAGAGAGAGAGAGAGAGAGAGAGAGAGAGAGAGAGAGAGAGAGAGAGAGAGAGAGACAGACAGACAGACAGACAGACAGACAGATACAGAGACAGAGACAGAGACAGAGACAGAGACAGAGACAGAGACAGAGACAGAGACACACAGAGAGAAATAGAGACATGGACACAGAAGGAGACGCAGAGGGAGATAATGAGGAAAAACAAGGAACAAAGATGGACTGGGAAACAAGGCAGGCTGGGGAGGAGGGCTCTGGCGGGCGGGTACATACGTTACTTCAGTGTGCGTGTTCAGGAGCTTATCCTTTGAGCCAGACATGGTGAAAGACTCTGCACCTGTCAGCTCCACTCCGTCTGAAAGAGACAGTAGAGGGGGCGGGGGGGAGGGCACAAAAAGGAAGAATATTGTCCGTGCACGGATATGTGTGTGTGTGTGTGTGTGTGTGTGTGTGTGTGTGTGTGTGTGTGTGTGTGTGTGTGTGTGTGTGTCTGTGTGTGTGTGTGTGTGTATGTGTGAGTGAGGCACAGACAGACAGAGACTGAGAGACATGCAGACAGACACACATAAACAGCACAGTGAGAATGAGAGACAGAGAGAGAGAGAGAGAGAGAGAGAGAGAGAGAGAGAGAGAGAGAGAGAGAGATAGAGAGAGAAGATAGCCTACAGTACAGCTGTAAACAAAAATGAGAAAGAGAAAATAGAAAATAGCTGCTATCATGGTAATGCACTCCACTGTTCTGGAAAATATATAAATACAGTACCCGCTGTATACCTGCATGCATGGTATATAGATTGATCCGCCTATTTATTCCCACACAAAGTCTACTCCATTTAACACTCGGCTATTATGAAGGAACGGTTCAACCTTGAGTATGACATCCTGCCCTGAGCTTATTTTTTACCCTTGTAACCATTGTGTGTCGTTTAGACATTGAGAGTGTGCCCTGTGTGTGGGGAAGACCGACGTTGTGTCCTTTCTCTGCACACCTTTTATTCTATCGTATTATTCTCGTTTCTGAAACAGAAAATGTGCGTGTATACTTGGAACATTCCGTCAGTGCTCTCTCAAGTGTTATCTTTCCCATTTCAAACTGTATGTGGAGCAGCTTCAGACATTGTATCCGATGACATCGCAATTTGAAGGTTTTGAATTTTGGGTAAGAATTGTTCATGTCCACAAATGTTTTTTGGACCGTCTTAGACCATAAGAGTATAATGAAAATATATATTCTCTAAAATCATTCTGTAATAAGTCTACACCAATCTGGTTTCAGAGCAAAACATAGCACGATATCAGCCACTACTCTCTACAGTCTTTTAAATAGACTACACAGCGTTGGTTTTGATGCAAATGCTTGTGGCATTTGTCTGAGAGACTTCAGTGTGTGAAAACTGGGAAAGCCCAGTCAGAATTCATGCACATTACAAAAGGCATTCCACAGGGAACAATCCTGGGTCCTGTCTTATTTACAATTTATAGTAAAGGTCCAGTGTCTTATAAATGGCCTTTTCCAGTGTTTAGCATTGTTTCCTAGCAATGGGGGTTTATATCAATGGGGTCTGTGTCTCTAATTCTCATTTTGACTCATCAGTCTAGTCTCGAGTTCACGAGATCCTCCCTCACTCAACTAAGCCTTTCTGATTTTACTGTTTTGCTGACGTGAGTAAGGCACTGGTTGTAGTCACCGCCCACAATCAACAATTCGCTCAACAACAGAACAGAATTACTTCCTCAAACGGATTGACGTGCGCAGGTGCCGACAGAGAGAACAAACAACCTGCATCTCTCTCAACCTGCATTTTACACACAATCGCAGTTGAGCCGCTCACACAGCGCACATGCGCATGCACGCACGGAGCGATGTATCCTCTCTCTCTCCCTCTCTCTCAACCTGCATTTTACACACAATCGCAGTTGAGCCGCTCACACAGCGCACACGCACGCACGGAGCGATGTATCCTCTCTCTCTCTCCCTCTCTCTCTCGCTTGCTCGTTGTCTCTCTCGCTCTCTCTCGTATACATGTGCCCACTGCCCAGTGACCCGGATGCCCTGGGTGGAGTGAGTTTAGGGGGGTGAGTGTAACGGAGGTACCGTGTGTCTATCCACAGTCACGATCAGACCACGTGAGCGGATCGGCGCGGCCGAGAAATCCGCTCTTCGCTCTTTAAAGCTTGGTCCGCTCCGCTAATCACTCATGTTGACCCCGCCCCCAAGTCGCTCTCCGCTCGTTCCCCGCTCACCTTGAATCGAGCGCTCCCCGCTCCCCGCGCCAGATCGCTCGGCAGTTTTTTTTCTTCTTTTTTTGGAGCATGGTGTAAATGAGCTCAAACTACAACAGTCTACACCCCCTGGGCCCCTTAACAATTGTTTGTATTGAGCCGCATTGTAATTGTAGCCATTCTGCAATGTTAAATAACGTTGTTTATCCATTCACTATCTCTATTAAGCGATGATAGGCTAGCCGAGCCACAATGCTATGGTCGCTGCCATTAACGTTAGCATGTAAGCTAACGTCAACAACAATGGCGTCGATATACTTTTTCTAACTGGAGTGAGTGTGGGCGTCTCTACAGTGACAAAGCCTGAACGAACAGCCTATCACAGGTTCACCCTTCTCATTGGTTGAAAATGGCCTTCATGTTTGTACATCGCCATCTGTTGCTTTGGCATTGTACTGCATGTATATATTACATCAGTGTTAAACCACTGTGAGCGGCCTGGAGTGGATTGGAGCGGAGGAGAACTCTCGCTCCGGACGTCGCGCCGACTCATTTTAAAACCCACTCCTCGCTCACGTCAAAACCGGCCGCTCCGCGCCCCGCGCCGCTCACGCTCCGATCCGCTCACATGCACTGGTCACGATGGACTGTGTGTATAGTGAAGTGGTTGTGGACGTTAAGCGGTACTGCAAGTAAACTCACTCCCCAGAGGCATCCAGACCCATTACTAAGAGGTGAATTCACCTCTTGGTATAGTGGTCTGTGATGCCGCACGTGGCGCGGGAGACCGGGGTTCAACTCCCACTCAGGGCATGTCAAATGAGACCGGTTACACATGTATCACGCTGTGTGGGTGACTGTCACTCAAAGCGCTTATGGGCGGAGCCCAGCCCAAAACAGCTGGGGTTGGAAAATGCTGCTTTTGAGTACTTGTTTAGAAATACAAAACAATGAATTTTTTTGAAAACAACTTTACAGATGTGTTCCATAGACTGACAGTAATTGTGTAAAGTTTCCCAAATAGTGAAAGGAATAGCAAGACATGTCCCCTTTAATGATATTGTTTCATCTTTGAGTGGCTGTCAAGTTCATCTTCATGCAAATGACACTATTGTATATTGTATTACTGACTCTGTACAACTAGCCATTGAGAAGCTGCGACTTTCATTTAATGCTCTGCAAGATGTGCTTAAGCCTTAAGCTTGTACAGTATTTAATGCAAGCAAAACTAAATCAGGGTGTTCTCTGGGGCTATAGATATTGTTTACAATGATTTGCATATGTAGACTGTGAATGGGTCTGACATTGAAAGAGTTACAGAATACAAATATCTTGGCATCTGGCTTGATGAGAAATGTATATTTAAGTACCATAATAGACAATTGAGTTCAAACTTAAAACTCTCACTAGAAATCAATACC
This sequence comes from Notolepis coatsorum, assembly GCF_963971535.1. Lineage (NCBI taxonomy): Eukaryota > Metazoa > Chordata > Actinopteri > Aulopiformes > Paralepididae > Notolepis > Notolepis coatsorum. Next base: position 78,025,381 of record NC_140183.1, read on the forward strand.
CCACTAACCTACAGTATGGACAGTTTAAAAACATGATTACAAATCTTCCTTTAGATTTGATGGTTTTTTTGCATGTTTTCTTTTGCATCTGTTTTTGTCCTATTTATTCAACGTCTAATTTATCTAACTCCCCTTAGTATTTTTGTCTTTGTTGTTGAGACTTTAGGACACCTGGGAGGATTAGATAGAGTAGGGGAGACACATTACCAAAGGATCTGGTGGGATCTGATCATGTGTTCCATGTGGTTCTTGACCACCGATCCTTGGGGTGCTGTAGACAGATGTAACATTGACTCACCTTTATAAAGTGTGAGCTCTGCTCCTGGTTTGGCGTCTGGGGCGATGCAGATGACCGTGTACTTCTTCCCGGCCACCCAAGGCTCTGCCATCTCCACCTCAAAGTATGGCTTAGAAGGGGGTACTGAATTGGAATGCACAGGTTAATGTTGTCGTGCTAGCTGTTGTGAAGTAGCTGCGGGTGAAGATGGCCGTGACAAGGATTCTCACGTCAACAGACTTTAGTGATGAAACTTCAGGTGAGTACAATTGTTGCTTCAAGATAATACAGTACAGATGAATAGAGTTACAATGTGATCAGGGTACTTTAGATCAGGGTACTCTAGAATAGAATAGAATAGAATAGAATAGAATAGAATAGAATAGAATAGAATAGAATAGAATAGAATATACATACTTTATTCATCCCGAGGGAAATTTGGCACTACAGATAAACAGTAAACAGTAAACATTTAGGTAGACAAAAACAAAAGTCACGAATAAGAATAAAAATAAGACTAAGAATAAAATACGGTCCGGGATATACATTTCCTATGTTATGTATATACATTCTAATATAAAATATACAGTAAAAATATACAGAAATATACAGTAAAAGTGTACAGTAAAAGTGTAAAATTGTACAATGTCGGTTTTAAAAGTAAAAGTAAAAGTCCAGGAAGATAGTAATGTCACCCTGTGCTCAGTGATGCAGTGAGGCACAGTGATGCATTATAAAGTCTGATGGCTGTCGGAATGAAGGACCTGTGACGTTCAGTGTTCCTGGGAGACTTAGTCTAACACTGACCATGCTCCTTTTGTCAGCCAAGTCTGTGTATAGGGGGTGGGAGGGGTTGCGTGGAGCTTAGGAAGGCTCCTCCTCTCCGCCATCACCGCTAGAGAGTCCAGCTCCACCCCTACCACGTTACTGGCCTTCCTGACCAGCTTATCCAGCCTGTTTGCGTCCCCTGCTCTCAGTCCGCTGCCCCAGCAGGTCACAGCGTATACAAGAAGGTTCCGGCCACCACCGGCTCGTAGAACATCCTCAACATCCTTGTAGAGGTTGAAGGATATCTCTGCCTTCTGAGGAAGTTGAGTCGGCTCTGGCCCTTCTTGTAGAGTGTGCCTCTGCGTGTTTTGACCCATTCAGTTTATTGATCAGGGTACTCTAGCTCGGGGCACAGAACGGTAGACTGTACCCATCCATGCAGACTGCAGTGAGCCTGAGTAGCCCTTATACAACAACCGAATGTCAGAAACTCTACCGTCTGCCTTATAATCTGCTAGAATAGAACGTTCTGCAGCCAATGTATGTAAATAAAACATGCCCCTCTAATTAAGCTAGAGGAAGGTGAATCAAAAGTGTAATTGCTTTGTCCAATACTACACTACTATGTTATACTACCAGTCACTACAATATTCCTCATGAAAGTGTGATGCAATGTAAGAGGAAGTGATTGCAAGCACATGAATAATCTTTGCTTAGGCGTTCACTGAATACGTATGATAACTGAATAACCAGTTATAGGTTTTCGTAGTGGCCCGGGACTTGATTTGATTGATTGATTTTATTAATTGATTGATATATTTTACTTTGAATTTCAATGGGTGTTTGAGCTCAGAATCAGAAACAAAGGTCATTGTTTATTTTTAATAAGTGGTCTACATATTAAAACAATAGCTCTACAATACAACAGCCATCACAGATACAGAGTGTATTGTCATCCATCCAGTCCCTCTACTCTGCAGTAAACAGAAAGAAAAATCTGGTATCCCATTCCCACTTTATCCAATCAGGAGAGAGAACTCCACACTCCTAAAATGGACTGACAAAATGGCAAATATAAGCTTGAAACAAGTAAAATAATCTGCCAGTGCAGTAAGACAATATTTGGCTTGGCAAGATTTCTTGAAATACCAGTAAGTTAAAATAACTAGGGTTCTCTCTCCTGATTTGATAAAGTGGGAACAGGATACCAGACAATTAATGTTCTGTTTACTGCAGAGCGGAGGGACTGGGAGACCCATGTTACTGACCACTGAACACTCTATATTAGTGATGGCTGTCGAAATGTAGAGCTATATGGTGCTATATATTTTTTTATGTAATGTAATAATAATTATTATTATAAAAAATAAAATAAAGAATACATTTAGAAAGGTGCAGAATAAAGGTTTTAGAATAATATTAGAATTAAAATAAGTGGTCTACATGTTAAAATAATAACTCTACATTCTGACAGCCATCACTGATGTGTGCAGTAACATGGGTCTCCCAGTCCCTCTGCTCTGCAGTAAACAGAAAATAAAATGTTCTGGTATCCCCTTCACTTTATCCAATCGGGAGAGATATTTTTGAACACCTATTTAAAAAAGAAAAATACCACTTACAGCACCTTTATGGTTTTTTCCCTTTCTTTCCAGCAGACGTCAACTGCAGAGGCTGCCCGAGCTCAGGGAGATAACAGAGAGGGAGGAAAGAGTTAGAAGGTACATGAAGCGAAAAGGGTGCATGAGGGAGAGAAAGTATTTGAGTAAAAAGAGAGATGAAAGAGCTCCACGGACTCGGATAGGAGGAGAAATACATCAACAGCGAAAAATGTAGAGTGAGAGCGAGATAGGAGGAGGTAGCAGAGAGGAGCAGGGAGGAAGGAGACAGGGGAGGAAAGGGAAAGCAAGCAGCTATCTTTGTTTATCACCCCATCATTGAACAGAGGACTATCTGTTTTTTTTATTATTATTATCAAAGAGTCATTTTGACATCCGCCGGTGAACGCACGCTGATGTTAATCCACACTGTCGGCCGGGTAAAACAGTCAGCCAGAGACACGTGGCTCTGCTTCCCTCTGTACACAGAGGGGTGCAGGGGCGGTTGACGCACGGCCACTAGGAGGAGCTGTTGCTGTGTGCAGAGTGGCCCCCACCGGCTCCAGTCTGGCATTGAGACAGATGAGATGTGGCTGTAGCTTCAAACTGATTTAAAGGAAGCAATTGAATCTGTGCGGACCGTGATGGGTTACCGAGAGCACTGCAGAGAGGCGCGCGCTGCAATAATGAGATGCATTTGTTTGTTTTTTTCCTCCCCCCCCCCCCCCACACACACACACCTCCCTGAGACGATGCCTGGGCCATGCATCTATTGACAGCCCCTGCACTCTCAATCTACCCGGGCCCACATGATTCACAGCGGCGCATCACTTGTTGTGCTTGAGGAGCCGCTGGCGGCCAAACAAATCTCTTAAAATAAGAATAATGATATGTTCACAAATGAGGCGGGCAGGTATCTAATCGTTCCCTCGCTCTCTCATGCTCGCCTCCTCTTCCTATTTCTCAGTCACTCCATCATCCCTACCAGTCCGCTCCCCCTGCCTCCCTAGTCCCTCCCCCTCTCCGTCTCTCTGTCTCTCTCTCTCTTTCTTGACCACTGCGGTTAAACTGCAGAGGTGTGTGTGTGCGTGGGGGGGGGGGGGGGGGGTTCTAGCTTGCTCTGGGAATAACTACAGCATCCAGTACAGCCACTCAGGCGGACCGTGTGACCCCAATCAGCCCCACCTGAGTTCCCCTCCGACTGTCTAATGTGGACACCCACACGCGCGCACACCCACACGCACACACACACGGACATTAACAGGCGCACACATGTTATTAAATTACAGGACATGGACACAAAGAAAGGAACAGAGGGCAGAATTACACGCTTCTCACTCAACTCTTTCTCACCCCTCTGTCTGCTTGCCTGTGTGTGTGTGTATCTTCTCTCTCTATCTCTCTCTCTCTCTCTCTCTCTCTCTCTCTCTCTCTCTCTCTCTCTCTCTCTCTCTCTCGCTCTCTCCCTGTCAATATGCATAAGCAGCTCTTATGCACCTATCTCTCCACCGCTTCCCTCTCTCACACAACACAAACACACACACATGCGGACGCATAAATAGACTCGATGGGCTACGCGCGGACAGACGAGTGGGTGAATGAACGCGCTTGGTGAACGTCCTCCGTCTCCAGGTCAATCCGGAGAACAAGCGTCTGACGTGATTGTGAAACAGAGGTGACCAGTGGTGCAGTGGTGATTTCATAAGGGGTTGCACTGTGTTTTAATGACGTCACGCATGCGGGCGCTCGTGCACATGCTCCCGCGCATAAATGTTCCTGCTCAAAAAGCAGATGGAACGGTGTGCAACCGTGTCCCATGAGAACTGCACCACTGGAGGTGACTCTAAAGGGAATAGAGACCCCCCCCCCCCGGCAGACATTTTCACATGTCACAGATGGGTGAACTAATAACGTTATTAAAGGGGCCCCCGTTGCCGATTCTCAACCGTAATCCTATCGTCCTGTTGTGAGCAGGACGTGTGATGTGTAACTCACCGACGTGTGCCGTGTCTCGAGGGCTCCTCAGCCACACCGCCCCCCCCCGGTGGAGTTGGTTCAGGGGTGACGTCACGGAGAGGAGAGCAGATCTGAGAACAGATCCTCTAGCGATCTGCAGGTGCTATTCAGTTAAGTTGTGACGTATCAACCTTCCAATAAACGGTTACCGGGGGGCCAATTGCTTCCTGCGTTGGCTGAGGCTCTCGTCTTTTCAATGGGCCTCAGTGCTGAGTCCCTTGCTGAGTCGTAGAAAAACTGTTTGGGGGTATGTGCTCCTAGTATCTCCCGCTGTCTAACCTTCTTACTGTCTTTTAAACTATTATGTACCCTACTACAATGCTACTATACTTATACTACTACCTATCATGCTAATATCTTATACTTATACTACTATGCACTCAGAGTGTTGTAGTAGAAAATGTATAGTTTCTATATCATATGAGATCAGAATTACATCATTACGATCGATCTCAGCCCTCCCACAGAACTCGGTAATATATTAACTTTAACAGGCCTCTGTGGAGGGCTGTGTTTGTCTACACCAAACAGAGGCATAATGACATCCCGGGCAGAAGCATTTGGGTCATGATAGATGAGATCGTATGATGTTAGGGGAAGATACGCCTGTTTAAACTTGTCATATGATCAACTGTTCTGGAATGTATAAATATCAATGTAAGGGGAGGGACCTCTCTCTCTTCCTCCTTCTCTGCCGGCGCCGGCTCTATATCAATTTGGTTCTGTATTAATTCTGTTCTATATCAATTCTGTTCTATATCAATTCTGTACTCTTAAACCAATGCTTTAAGTTGAATAAAACTTCTGTCGATAATAATTAAGACCAGCCTTGTCTGCTTTTCCTTTAGAAGCCCATTCTCCTTCAGTGTAACACTCAAGCTCAATGCTAGTTGACGAACGATGCCACTGACCCTTAGCTGCAAGAGAGGTACCTCTCCTGCTGACTTGTTCACAATTTGTAAGTCGCTTTGGATAAAAGCGTTCAGCTAAATGACCAAATGTAAACAACATAAATGTCTGAAGCAGAGTTTTGGCCCCTGGACATGACCTCCGACTTAACAACCGAATTTCTTCAACTATTTGTTCAACTGTAGTAGAGGCCCAACTCGAGAAAAGCTGAACTAATGGTTGAGGAAATAGTGTCGCTAGAGGTCTGTTCTCCTCTCTGTGACATCACCCGGAGGAATTTCTGCTCGGGGGGTGGGGGCTGGGCAATGCGGCTGAACTCTCAAGACACAGAACACGGCAGTGAGTAACGACTATCACGTCCTTCTCACGATGGTACGACCTAATAAAATGTACGAAGTGCCCCTTTAATAACGGGTCTGTTCCATTCAGGTGTGTCAATGATGCCATGCCGGTGAGCCGGCGTGCACAACACCATCTCCTGGCACTGACACACTTAAATGGCCCTGACCGGATTAATTATAGCTGTGTTGTTTGTTTACCCATCAATAACACTTCAAAATATCCACAGTTAAAAAAGGTCTATTGAAAAACGGCCAAAAGGAACCAACAGCCTGCTTGTTCTTATATTGGGAGACTGATGGAGATGGGCAGATCTTGGTTAAACACTGTAAATTAGATGGCAGAAACACATCAATTCTCATTTCTAACAGTCACAACACCCACGTGAGCGCACGTATATACTAGCTCAAACCAGACATGCACGCACATCTGCACTGCACAGGCACATGTTTACAAGCTCACATGTGCGTAAATACACACACACACACACACACACACACACACACACACACACACACACACACACACACACACACACACACACACACACACACACACACACACACAAACCACAGGGCTCAGGTGTGTGATCTCAGGGACTAAAAGCCTCTAAAGCAGACCTCTCTCTCTCTCTCTCTCTCTCTCTCTCTCTCTCTCTCTCTCTCTCTCTCTCTCTCTCTCTCTCTCTCTCTCTCTCTCTCTCTCTCTCTCTCTCTCCCTCTCTCTCTCTCTCTCTCTCTCTCTCTCTCTACATACACATACAACAGAAGATGTCAGTCGGTTTAGTATAAAATAAATAACCCTATTGATGGAAAGACAATCAGGTATTTTCAGAGATCAGAGATCAGACAATTTATCATGATTCAAATGAAATAAATGTACATGTAAATACCATATAGATAATCTTATCAGTGAATTGCTGCAAATAAATTGGCTTCAGTTTTGGATAATGGGGATGTATTTATAGTCATGCTGCTGCTTCCACTCTGAAGCCCTATAGACTCTGTATATAATTCCACTCTCAGATGTATTAATGGTGATAGTTATGGCACTTTCATCATTGCATCCTGTGTGATGCGGTTGGTTGGTCTTAGAGATGTTCATCTGCAATGACTGGCGTATGCTTCAGGTCCTGTTTGGACCTGTTCTGGACCCTTTTAGTTCTAGCGCTCCTCCATCACACCCTACAGATTGGTACCACTCATACCCTTTGGACAATTTAGAACCACGATCACAAACAATTCCGGTGTCTCGTGTGTAATTGTTTTAAATTATTATTTCCTTGTTTATCTTAATTTGACAACTCAATGACAATGACTCGATGTCATTGCAAATGAGGGTGACCTCTATGATCCTATTCAAGGCATAAACGATGACTAGAATGAATAATGCTGACTCTAGAGCTATGTGGCAGGGGCTCAAAACGATGACAGACTACAAAGGTGCCTCCCTCAAACTGAACAGTGACATCTCCTTAGCAAATGACCTCAATACCTTCTATGCAAGGTTTGATGCTGGTAATAACAACACCAGCCCACAAGCACGGCAATGGGGGGGGGGGGGGGGGGGGTCTGCTGCTGATGGAGACTCAGTGTTCAGGGTAACAGAGCATGAGGTGAGGCGGACCTTTAAAAAAGTGAATATCAGGAAGGCAGCAGGACCGGACGGCATCCCCGGGCGCGTCCTAAAAGTCTGTGCGACCAACTGGCCCCGGTATTCACTGACATATTTAACCTGTCCTTAGAACAGGCTGTCATCCCACCTGCCTGAAGAAGTCCACTATTATCCCTGTACCCAAAAAATCCAAGCCTGCTTGCCTCAACGACTACCGCCCTGTAGCTCTCACCTCCATAGCCATGAAGTGCTTTGAGAAGCTAGTAAAGGGCTACATCTGCTCCTCCCTCCCCATCAACATGGACCCCCTGCAATTTGCATACCACCCCAACAGGTCCACGGAGGACGCCATAGCCCATGTGCTGCACACAGCAGCATCACACCTGGACAAGAGGAAGGGGAACTATGTGAGAATGCTATCATCGACTACAGCTCGGCATTCAATACCATAGTCCCCTCCAAACTCATAGCCAAGCTCAGGGACCTGGGCTTGAACTATGACCTCTGCCAGTGGGTCTTGGACTTCCTGACGGGCAGACCCCAGGTGGTGAGAGCAGGCAACTGCACCTCCTCATCCATCACCCTCAACATAGGGGCCCCCCAGGGCTGTGTTCTGAGTCCCCTCCTCTACTCCTGTACACACACGACTGTGTGGCTCAGCGGAGTAGCAATACAATCATCAAATTTGCTGACAACACAGTGGTGGTGGGCCTGATCTCTGCCAACGACGAGAGGGCCTACCTGGAAGAGGTCAGGTCCTGGCGGGATGGTGCCAGGAAAACAGCCTCTCCCTGAACGTCAGCAAAACAAAGGAGATGATTGTGGACTTCAGGAGGTCGGGGGTCAAGGACTACAGCCCCCTCAGCATCGACGGGGCACCGGTTGAGAGAGTCAACAGCTTTAAGTACCTCGGAGCCTACATATCCGAGGACTTGACATGGACCACACACATTGACAGTGTTGTGAAGAAGGCACGACAACGCCTCTACTTCCTCAGGCGCCTAAGGAAGTTCCAAGTCAGTCAGAAGATCCCTTAAGAACTTCTACTCATGTACAATAGAGAGCATCCTGACTGGCAACATCACCTCCTGGTTTGGGAATAGCACTGCACAAGACCAAAGCAGACTACAAAGAGTGACACGTTCAGCCGAACGCACAATTGGAGGGGGGCTCCCACCCTCCAGAACATTTACAACAAGCGGTGCAGGGGCAAGGCTAAGAGAATCATTAAAGACTCCAGTCACCCGAAAAACTGCCTCTTTGAACTGCTGCGGTCAGGCAAGCGATACCGGAGTCTCAAGGCGAGCACAGAAAGACTCAGAAGAAGCTTCTATCCCCAGGCCATCAGGCTGCTAAACGAACAATGAACACTGACACAACAACAACCATCAAACGCACATAGCACACACATCCACACGCACACACTCACTTTAAACAAACACACTGTAGCACCCACTCCACACACTTTATAGCACACACTCACTTTAAACAAACACACTGTAGCACCCACTCCCCACACTTTATATTTATTGATGAAGGATTGCACTACAACTCGTACACCTTACTGTAAATTGTACCTAATTGTACTCATCCCATTTCTGCTTTGCACTATATAGTATTGTACATTAGTACACTGCATAGTATTGTATATTAATGGTAACTCAGTTACGTCTATTCTGCATCGAACATGTACATATGTCTATACTGAACACTGTGACCTCATTTTCTACTTCTAAATTACATGCTATACTATGTTATTTGATACTATCTTGTCTAGCACAGTCTCTGGAGCGTAACAGTAAGAAGCATTTTGTATGAAAGTATTCTGTACTTCTGTATGACAACTATTAAAGAAACTTGAAACTTGAAACTTGAATGACAATGAAACGAAAATGGTGTTTGTTTTATTAATAAGCGGAGCACGCGCCGCTGTATTTATAGGCATGCCTACAGCCTTTGTGTCTCACCCTCCTCTGACGCGGTGATATTTTGGGTAACGGGCAACCGTCGAACCTTCTCGTGAACAAAGTCACCGCGCTCCATGTTGCTTGTGTAAGTGGCCCCGTTTACGAGTTGTTCCATTATTCATGACAAGGAATCATAAAAGGAAGGCTCATTATATACTCCTCAAGTGCTAAACTCATTAGCTACTGCGAAAAGAACCTCACCATAGCCCTGCTTCCTACTGTCCTCTCACCTCCAACACTGATAACAAGCTTAAGAGTATGCGCGCACACACACACACACACACACACACACACACACACACACACACACACACACACACACACACACACACACACACACACACACACACACACACACACACACACACACACACACACACACACACACACACACACACACACACACACACACGTTCCTCAATCAAACTGAACCATGGCAACTGAATAAGTAAGAGTGTAAAACCAGGCCACATCAAACAACAACAGTTTGAACATATGTAAGTAGGTGTCTGTACAGACGACGCCTGTTCAGAGAGAGAGAGAGAGAGAGAGAGAGAGAGAGAGAGAGAGAGAGAGAGAGAGAGAGAGAGAGAGAGAGAGAGAGAGAGAGATGCTGTTCATCATGAAGCGACAAAGAGCGTCACATAATTACATCCACTCCTGGGAACTTTTCATTCACTTCCATTCTGTCATGTTTCCCTCCTGTGTGAGACACGGATCACCCTGAGGCCGACCAGGCACACAGGCCTCTACGCAGCAGTGCTCAGATCAGCTGCTGGCAAAAGCCATGGACCGACCAGGCACACAGGCCTCTACGCAGCAGTGCACAGATCAGCTGCTAAAGCTATGGGACCTATCCAAATCAAATGGCCTCTATGTCATCTGAATTCCCTATTATAATGTGCTCTTGCTGCTTGCTGAGAGACAGAGAACAAGAGAGAGAAAAAGAGAGAGAGACAGAGACAGGGAGAGATGGAGAGAGAGAGAGAGAGAGAGAGAGAGAGATGGAGAGAGAGCTAGAGATGGAGAGGGAGAGAGAGAGATGGAGAGTGGGAGAGTGGGAGAGAGGGAAAGAGAGAGAGAGAGAGAGAGAGAGAGAGAGGGAGAGAGAGAGATGGAGCTGTGGTGACACAAATTACGAACGCAACTCATTTCTGGTTTAAGAACATCACAATTGATAAAATGACAAGCATCCGTTTATTAATTCCCCTCCACTGGTAAGTTATGTGTCCATAAGATCTGGCTATTCAGCACAGCAGTGGCTGCTGGGCCACTCGTCTGCTGACGTCCAGTCCAGCGCTCCAGCTCTCATCTTGGGCAGAAGGAGGGAGAGGGAACGAGAGAGAGAGAGAGAGAGAGAGAGAGAGAGAGAGAGAGAGAGAGAGAGAGAGAGAGAGAGAGAGAGAGAGTCTTCTGATTACCAGACAACCGCTCTAGCTACTGTTGCTACTGTAACTACTCTCCAATTTTACAGTGACAGTGAGAGACCTAGTACTACCAGGAGATGGTTGGCTGGGATAGTGCTTGCTTTTCTACAAAGAAATAGCCTTCAAACATAAGCAGTGTGTGACATCTTCCAAATCAAAATAGAATTACTAGTTTTGGTTTCACTCATCTTCATAAACATTCATTTATTTATTTATTTATTTATTCAATCTTTATTTAATCCGGAAGGATCATTGGGCCTCATTCACGAAGCGATATAAGAACAGATTTCCTCTTATTTTGTTCTTAACTCTTTGACTGCCACCAGCTTTCGCCATCTTTACTAAATGGCGCCAGCGTTATTGGCCATTTTAGCGATGTTTGCAGACCCATCGTGTGTTCTGTATTATAGCTATGGAGACAATGAGTATGGCTCATTTTACAGGCATTGTTCATAGTCCATTACTGACTAATCAGTTCATTTCTACACACTGTAGTTTTTACGCCATTTTGAAGAGGACATCGAGAGCTTTGAATGAGCGTTTGAATTTTTCCGAACGACACTTTCCAAAGGCCTCTATGGGGCTTCAAGCTAATTACTTCTGTATGAATTTCTTATCTCTTATTACTTGGGATAATAAACCACAAAACTTAACGTTATTGACATATATTGGAGCACAGTTCGTTTCTCCTCCCTATTTGTAGGATGTAGCAACAATCAGATTTGAAATTAGTTTCAAAATGGCGGCACTCTGGCCAGAATAATAAACCTACTGTACATACAGTAGATTTCATTATCTGTTCTTATGCACGCCTGGTGATACTAAATCCAAATTTAACTCTGGCATTTGAAAGATAAGCATTGGCACAATCCATAGTTTTTCATGTCTGGTCATTTTTAGGGTGGTGTTATTCACTGTCAAAGATGCAAAGAAAAATCATAATTCATATTCTCCTTTGTTTCATCACAATTTAAGCGAGCCTAGTAATAGACACAATATTTCTGACACTGGGAATACATTCATTGAGGTCCATAGATGTCCCTAGATACCAATAACATGCAAATGGACCTTGTAGAAGTGGAGCATATTCCATTTACTTAGGTATGTATTTTAGGCGGATTTTCAGAAAATAGGGCTCCGGGCTTAAGAGAGTATTGATTGATTGATTGATTGAAAAGTTTATTAACAGATTGCAGAATGGGTACAGTACAGTACAGCTCAATACATACAATTGTTAAGGGGATGCAGACCAGAGAAAGACTTTCGTCTTGTTTACATCAGGGTCCCCCATTTTCAATTCATCATAACATATATGACATACATGACATACAGATAGACAGTACTGGTGAATGAGGCCCATTGAGAGCAAGTTCTCATTTACAATGGTGTTGAGAAATACAAAACATAAGAAAAAAAGAAAAAAAGATAACAATATAGAAACAGAAAGTCAATCAATTAAACATTTAAATATAAAACAACTGCAGACTGTGGTGAAGTGGTTTGCTATTAATTTAAAACTGACTAATAGATAGGAATGCATTGAGTTTTAAAGTGCTTTGCAAAACATTCCATGTTTCTGGGGTACAGAAGCTAAAGGCAGATTTTCCTAATTCAGTGCAAACTCTTACTTACTTACGCCTTTTACCCCGTTTGGGGCATATGCCGTCAACAAGGGTTCTCCAAGCATCCCGATCCTGAGCCAACCTCTCCAGCTGGCCCCAGGTGTGTCCCATCTTCTTGGCATCATCTTCCAAGTCTCTGTGCCAGGTGTTTCGTGGTCGGCCTCTCTTTCTTTTCCCTTGGGGGTTCCACCTGAGAAATTGTATTGTGATGCTCGGGGATGGTTTACGGAGTGTATGGCCAATCCATCTCCAACGCCATTGGAGAATCTCTTTCTCTGCTGGCTGTTGTTGTATTCGTTGCCACAGGTATTGGTTGTGGTGACAGTGGTCCTCCAGGTCTCAGCGCCATAGAGTAGGACTGACTTCACGTTGGTGTTAAAAATCCTGATCTTGCTTGTGATGGAAAGGTATCTTGAGCTCCAGCTGTTTTTTAGTTGGAGAAAGGCTCCTCTGGCCTTGCCAATCCTGGCTCTCACATCAGAATCTGTTCCACCTTGCTTGTTAAATGCTGCCCAGGTAGGTGAAGTTGTCTACCTCTTCCAATGCTTCTCCTTCGAGATGGGTGATGTGTTGTCAGCATTGATTTTCATGACCTTGCTCTTCCCTCTGTGGATGTTAAGCCCAAGCCAAGTAGAGTTGTCCGTGATTGTACTGGTCTTTTCCTGCATCTGCTGCTGGGTGTGAGAGAGAAGGGCCAGGTCATCTGCAAAGTCGAGGTCTTCTAACTGCGTCCATAATGTCCATTGTATGCCATTTCATTCCTCTGCCATGGATTGCTTCATGACCCAGTCTATTGCCAGCAGGAACAGAAATGGTGACAACAAACAGCCCTGTCTCACTCCAGTTTTTACCTGGAAGGCGTCATGGGTTGACCGCCATGAATCACCCTGCACGTCATCCCCTCATAGGAGTTCCTGAGGATGTTTCTGTACTTCTCTGGCACTCCGTAGTCTGAGTAGCTTCCAGAGGGTCTCTCTATTCACGCTGTCGAAAGCCTTTTTGTAGTCAATGAAATTAATGAATAGGGGTGAATTCCACTCCTGACTGCTCCAGTATTATCTGCAATCTGGTCTGTGCAGGATCTGTTTTTGCGGAAGCCCGCCTGGTGGTCTCGTAGCTGTGGGTCGACGGCATCCTTCATCCTGTCCAGTATAATCCTGTTGAATACTTTTCCTGGGATGGAGAGTAGTGCAAACTCTAGGAACCTTAAAAGTCACCAGAGCGAGTACGATAAGGTCCAGAGCTCCAATGCAGCAATGAGGTGATGTATTGAGTTTATTGAGTTTATAGGGTGTAGGGTGAGCGATCACCAATAATGACCTTATACAGAAACAGATGCCAATGCAAGGCACATCTCTCTGCCATGTCCCCCTCAATATTGAGAAGAGGTCAATTTGTCCTCCTCAAGAAATATGGCTAATATGAAATACAACCCAATTTTTTTTGAAAGCAATACAGAATGCCTGAGAGCCTTACATTATATGTCCACCATAAAGGGATGCAGAAAATGTACACCAGAATGCAGGAAATTAAGTGTTTCCTGCTTGAAGTGCCCCCCCCCCCCCATGTTGAAACCAAACCTACACCCTTGCTCTCGCCTAATGCATACTTTACTCACGCAATTGCAATGACGATCAAATCCCGACAGATGGCAGTATCGCCTACCTTTTCAACTGGGTCTAGTCTATGGTGTCTTTCAGTACTGAGGTACCTCTGGCTGCAGGAATCCCTTGTCCCTCAAAGTTAGCAGCACACAGCCATCTGTCGGAGATCTGCTCGCCTGAAACCTATTGTTTGCTGTATTATAGCCAGACTCAATGCACACGAGTAATGGCGATCGCGATGGAACTACACAGATTATTCATTTTGGAGTACCTTCTGACTAAGGTAAGGTCTATTTTAGGTATATTTTACCGAACCTAAAACATGGTTTTGTATTGATCACAGCGTCGTATTTTACCAAACCTAAAACATGCTTTTGGTAACGATCGCAGCTTCGTGAAACGACCCCCCCTCCTTGATGATTTTGTGAAGAAACATTTACATGATTTGGAAATAATATAGGTTTCAGGCAAGCAACCCGAACGATTTGCGCATATGCATAACACGTCATATCTCACTATCTAGAGAACAAGACTGGATTATTTCAAAACGGGGCGATGTTTAGCGTGGAATAGGCTAGCGCACAAACGAAAGTATGTAGAAACAAACTGGTTTGTCAATGTTGGACTATAAACAGTGCCTGTCAAATGAGCCATAATATTGTCTCCATAGCTATAATACAGAACACACAATGGGTCCGCAAACATCGCGTAAATGGTCAATAACGCTGGCGCCATTGAGTGAAGATGGGAAAACGTGCGGCGCTCAATGAGTTAAACAAATTGACTAACTAAGTCTTGGTCGACTAAGACCAAACCAATCGATTTGGAGTGGAACAAGCTTCCAGTGGCCCTGAAAAACATCGAAGAGGGGGGAAGTTTTAGACGTGCCACAAAGAAATGGCTAGCCAGTGAAGTATAGAATAGCCATAGGAAGGAGAGGGTAGAGAGTGTTTTTTTGTATGGGGTTGCTATTATGTTTTATTCTCTGTTTTTTATTATGATGATCTATGTTTTATTATGATGCTCTATGTTTTATTATTATGCTCTGTTTTAGTATGTTTTATTATGATGCTCTATGTTTTATGATGTCTGTCCATGTCCAAAATCAGGGACCATGATGGAAATAAGTGCTTGCACTTTCTCATGTTTTTACAACATGTTTTTACTCCACAATAAAAATCAATCAATCAATCAATCAATCAATCAATCAATCAACTAATCGACTACGAGGGGGCAGCCCTGCATTGTACCTGTAAGAACCAGGCTGGGATATGGAGACGTGGACCCAAAGTACAGACAGGGGACATATATATATGTACTGTACTGTAATATAATGTATAACGTATGACGTATATCATGCCAGTTAGGGTACCTTGTGTATACAGCACCTGTGTATACTGTTTATTTTACTTTACTCACAGTATATATTCAGATTAAAATTATTCATTGCAGATATTTATTGTAACATATTATATAATGATATAATAATGATAGGGCATACACCCTCATCTGCACCTTTGATTACACTGCTACTTTCTCATGATTCTTATATTCAGAGTTAGATTTGTTATACTGTTTATTTTTTTCTCATATTTTGTTTATATTCAGATCTAATTGTATTGCCTATATTTATGTCTTTCTGCTATTACCCTGCCCCATGCTGCTATGACACACCAAATCTACCATTTTATTTACCATTTATATTCAGTTAATTATATTGTTTACACTGCTTATTTTTATCTTTACTATAATTGTATTGCCTATATACATTTACATTTAGTCATTTAGCTGACGCTTTTATCCAAAGTCTTCTACTATTACCATGCCCATACCTGTACCCCCCCCCCCCCATGCTGTTATAACACCCACATTTCCCCAAGGGAATCAATAAAGGAATATTTTTATCTTATCTTATCTTTTCTTATCAGATGACAAGCAAAATTAAGCAGGCAGATAGCAGGCAAGTAGAGGAGGAACAGATGGGACGAGCTCACATGCTACTCTGGCAGAACAGACAGGCAAACTCTAACAAGTAGCAGCTAGGAAAACGAACAGGCTACAAAGAAAGACTGACGTACCAACACTGACTGTCCGGGGGGATGGAACATAAATATACACAGTGATGACTAATAGACAACAGCTGGGGGTGAAGACAGATGATGGACAGCTGGTGTAGGACTGGGAGATAGGAGCGCACATGGGAGACACACAAGGACATCTGCTGGGCCTACAGGGGCAGCATGAGGAGAGGGGGAGACACTACAGAGAGACACTACAGAGAGGGGGAGACACTACAGAGAGGGGGAGACACTACAGAGAGACACTACAGAGAGGGGGAGACACTACAGAGAGACACTACAGAGAGGGGGAGACACTACAGAGAGGGGGAGACACTACAGAGAGACACTACAGAGAGGGGGAGACACTACAGAGAGGGGGAGACACTACAGAGAGGGGGAGACACTACAGAGAGACACTACAGAGAGGGGGAGACACTACAGAGAGACACTACAGAGAGACACTACAGAGAGACACTACAGAGAGGGGGAGACACTACAGAGAGACACTACAGAGAGGGGGAGACACTACAGAGAGGGGGAGACACTACAGAGAGACACTACAGAGAGGGGGAGACACTACAGAGAGACACTACAGAGAGGGGGAGACACTACAGAGAGGGGGAGACACTACAGAGAGACACTACAGAGAGACACTACAGAGAGACACTACAGAGAGGGGGAGACACTACAGAGAGACACTACAGAGAGGGGGAGACACTACAGAGAGGGGGAGACACTACAGAGAGACACTACAGAGAGGGGGAGACACTACAGAGAGGGGGAGACACTACAGAGAGGGGGAGACACTACAGAGAGACACTACAGAGAGGGGGAGACACTACAGAGAGGGGGAGACACTACAGAGAGACACTACAGAGAGACACTACAGAGAGACACTACAGAGAGACACTACAGAGAGACACTACAGAGAGACACTACAGAGAGGGGGAGACACTACAGAGAGACACTACAGAGAGACACTACAGAGAGACACTACAGAGAGACACTACAGAGAGACACTACAGAGAGACACTACAGAGAGACACTACAGAGAGACACTACAGAGAGACACTACAGAGAGACACTACAGAGAGGGGGAGACACTACAGAGAGACACTACAGAGAGGGGGAGACACTACAGAGAGGGGGAGACACTACAGAGAGGGGGAGACACTACAGAGAGGGGGAGACACTACAGAGAGGGGGAGACACTACAGAGAGACACTACAGAGAGACACTACAGAGAGACACTACAGAGAGACACTACAGAGAGACACTACAGAGAGGGGGAGACACTACAGGGAGACACTACAGAGAGGGGGAGACACTACAGAGAGACACTACAGAGAGGGGGAGACACTACAGAGAGGGGGAGACCATGTCCCCCTCAATATTGAGAAGAGAAAATTTGACCGCCTTAAAAAATAAAGCTAATATGAAAGACAACGCCCTCTCCAAAAGAGATACAAAATAAGGGGGTCAAAACATTCATATATCCTTCTTACCTGTAACTATATATATTGACTTGACCATATCGTGCACATTGTACAGCGCTGGCCTATTACATTTTATTCTATTCTATTGTTCTTCTATTTTAATTTAGTTTATATTCCATTTTATTTTATTCTACCTTTTATTTTATTCGATCGTAATTGTCTTTCCGTTAATGTCGCACCAAATGACCAAATCAAACTCCTTGTATGTGTAAACTACTTGGCAATAAAGACCTTTCTGATTCTGATTCTGATATATTAACCAACAATTTCAATTGTCAATTACTGTACAAGACCAGACCATCTCAACCTAGACATGCCTCTCATAAAAGTACACCAGAAAGCAGGAAATGAAGTGTTCGACGCTAAAAACTTCCTGGGGGGAGGACCTATGTGACCCCACTTAAATTGTGTTCCCCCCCCCTCCAATGGTGAAACCAAACCTGCGCCCTTGCGTGACACTACCAAGGACAGCTCTCTCTAGCCGCAAATACGCATCTCTGCAACGGTAGCTACCTTATCTTAAACGGATTAAAGCTCTTTATCAATATGGATGAATATTTAACAAGCAGCTCTTTATATGCAGATGCCAGGTCAGGAGGTCTTGTGTGTTGCTGAGGTACTGATGATGTTCACCATACCTTCATACATACATTATGATCATGCTCTGTCACAAAGCAAAGGTTCATAACCCCCCCACCCCTCCCCCACCCATGGACCATCCCTATGGTTCTGCTCACTCTGCACATTGATCCAGACTGTATGGGAAGTGATCGCCCGGCTGCTCTCCGACTGGCCCACTTGACATTCATAGGGGGCGTTGTCTTCTAGTTCGGCCCGTTCGATCTGGAGGTGGTATTGTCCTGGAGTAGAGAGGGAGAGACGGCCAAATTAATTTCAGTTATAATGGCACGTTAGCTTGCGATTGTGGGGATTTGCACAAAGACTCCATTCAGGTCCTTGAGGTCCCTCATTCACTCACCATTACAAATAACCGCTTTGTTCACATCTATGTATATCCATGATGACAGGACAACTTACTGTAGTTCTTTTGTGATGATCACAGAGGGGCTGAGCCTCTGTTGATTGTTTTGTTACTGGACTCTGCCTGTGTGTTTCCTCAAACACTGAAGAATTGTTGATTGTTTTGTTACTGGACTCTTCCTGTGTGTTTCCTCAAACACTGAAGAATTGTTGATTGTTTTGTTACTGGACTCTTCCTGTGTGTTTCCTCAAACACTGAAGAATTGTTGATTGTTTTGTTACTGGACTTTCTCCGTTTTGGAACTAATGACATTCTCTGTTTCTATTTTCCCCGCGAGTGGGATAGCATAAAGCTGCAGAGCCGCAGAGTCAACTCTGCTAAGGGCAGTGCCGCAGAGCCCAACCTGGATAAAGGACATTCCCCTCAAATGGATTAACATTGTGGTTGCACATTTCAGTTTTGTGAAAATAAATACGCTGTTCGGTTTTGGCTAACTCTGAACTACCTGTCTGTGTCGTGCTGTTGGGGTTGTTTACAAACCATAACAGAATGTCTAGTATGGTATATGAATGTCCATTTCCTCCCAATCTAGTATGGTATATGATCTAGTATAGTATATGAATGTTCATTTCCTCCCAATCTAGTATGGTAAATGAAATGCAATTTGAGATTCATAATAGTGACAAAAATAAATGGAAAAAAATGTACATCAGACAAAGAGTATTGTGTTGCCATACAGTAATGTGTGGCTTAGAATTAGCGGGTGAACAGGGTTGTGGTTTTTTTCCAGCGAGAACTCTCTGACACCTAGTCTACAAAATAATATGTTGGTGTGACAACCGCCCTGGCTCTATAAGTATGTGTCAAGTAAGCTGGCAAGGTAATTAACAACAACCAGAAGCAATTTTCATGTTATCACTGAGTGCAGAGAGGGAGAGACATTCAAATTATTCATAATTTCCTCGTCCCTCAACTCACAAATGCTACAATTCAAGCTGCAGAGAGAATGCAGGGGAGAACGGAGAAGCCAGAGCCCAAACACTTTTCATTCCTTTGTCTATTACTAGTGTTTCCTTTCAGCTAGAGACCTCAACATTTGGTACACGGTACATTTCTGTCTGCTACAACCTCTCTCAATGTCAACAAAGAATGTTTATATTTGTCCCAAGGCTACAGGACACTAACATATTTGTAATCTGCCATGCAACTTGGCTCAATTGTAACATTTGTTCGGGTAAATTATAAAGGTTAAGAGTGTCAGAACAGTGAAGTCAATCAGATTTATTTATAGAGCACGTTTAACAGGCAGGCAGGCAGGCGGCAGGCAGGCAGGCAGGCAGGCAGGCAGGCAGGCAGGCAGGCAGGCAGGCAGGCAGGCAGGCAGGCAGGCAGGCAGGCAGGCAGGCAGGCAGGCAGGCAGGCAGGCAGGCAGGCAGGCAGGCAGGCAGGCAGGCAGGCAGGCAGGCAGGACAGACAAGTGATAAGTGATATACAGCTTTTTTCTCAGGACACCCTGGGCTATCGGAATATCTACAGTTATATCATGAATGTATAAATGAGTTGTATCGCTATATACTGTATACTAAATAAAAAACTAAATCTGAAATTGAATCACATAGAACTGTATTAAAAAAGAAACTACAGAACAATAATGAACTCCATTTTTGTCTTTTAGAAATCAGTCTTGGGAATAAAAATAAATAAATTAAAAAAAATATTCTACCCAACACACATCAAGAACCGTTAAAGTTTAAAAGAGAATTCAATAAAAGTCCCTGGTGTGTTTTGTGTCTAAAAAGTAAGTTTTACCATAGTTGCTATAGTTTTACCAAAATCAGTGGCCCTAAAGGTCAAGGTCAGTGACCCTCCTGCTTGACTTGGGTTGATTGTCAAATGGAAGGAGGGATCGCAGAATATTGCACCTTTATTGTCATGCTTTTTGCATGTGCCAATACAATTCTATATAATTTATTTTGAGAGAATGAGAGATTTGAGGATTCAATTTATTTTAATGCATACTTATATTAATGACAATTAGTGGTGTAACGGAACGTAGTTGATCCATACGGATCGCCAACCACAGTTCAGCGCGCATGTGAACCACGGATTAATTGATAAATGTAACCATCATAATGAAATACAGTTTTACTGCCGCTGTTGACGATGGAACCAAATGGAATCAGGTCGACATCGCGTTCGCTTGTTGGCCGTGGATTATTAATGGACGGTCTCAGACTAGGAAGTGGAACGTTATGAAATGCTTGAGTAGGAAGAGTTAACTCTACGTGGGGATATGACTGGGAGACCGCAACACATCGAAAACGGTGCACAGAGCATTGAGGCAAAGCTTTGTCATATTGGAGGTGCTTCCTTGCTTGCATGAAATTATATTGTTGCAGGTATTGAATTTTACCGTATCATCTTTTTTAGCTCAGCTATACGTTAGAGTGAGCCATGGTCCAGCAAAAGTAAACAAAACGTCTCTGCTCACATGCTTTGCTAATGCAATCGTGTAACCAATGATGTAACATTAGGTTTGAAAGCAACCAAAGCAGTTCACTCGTCTGAGACAGGTATACACTGTAGGAGTTGTTCTGACAGCACAATATTGATGTATCTCTAACACATTTGCTGGGGATTCTTTTTTATTGCATAGGCAACGACAATAGGTTCACTGCTATGGCATGTTATCACCCTCTGGTGGGCATAAGTGGTAAATGGTAAATGGCTGCATTTTTATATAGCGCTTTTATCCAAAGCGCTTTACAATTTGTTACTTACATATTACCCACTCACACACCGACGGCGGAGGCGACCATGCAAGGTGCCAACCTGCTCATCGGGAGCAATTAGGGGTTAAGTGTCTTGCTCAAGGACACATCGACACGCTTCCCAGGAGGAGCGGGAATCGAACCGGGAACCTCCGAATTGCCAGACGACTGCTCTACCTCCTGAGCCATGTCGCCCCCCTAAGGTGTAACTTCATACTGAATGATATTTAAATAAAATGAGTAGGATAAATCTGCAGTGCCGCAGGCCGGGGCCTGTACTGTGCGTTGGGGGCCTGTACTTTGTGTCGGGCCCTGTACTGTGCGGTGCACTACTGCGCATGCGATGTTGGGCGGGGCTTCATAGTGCGCATGTGTGTGGAGCATATATGACCAAATATGAGTTTCTACTTCTAGCTCTGGTTTAACATTCATTCTTCTTTGTTGAAAAATAACCAAATATGTCTTTCAGTGAAAATGTAAGTACCTTAGGCCGGGGCATCTTCGCTATTTTGGACATTAGGGCCTATTTTCCATCTGTAATTTGCTTTAGTGGTGAGCTAACGTTAGCTAACGCACACTCCGGGATTGCAGCTGGGGGCTAGTTCTGCACTAACCTAACGTTAGCTAGCTAACGCACGTTAGCTAATATTCCCTGTAAACACCCAACTAACGCTATGTGAATGTGAAGTTGCTATTATTTTGGCCCACGTTTTGACTACTTTATTAATGTTGAACTAATGTTAAAGCTATGTTAAACATGAACCATTCTCACATGGTGTTCAACTTCACATTATCTGTTATTGTCCACCGCAATACACACATTGTCAACGTCATTGTAAAAGACACATGTGTTGCTTATTCAATCAAATCCTGGTTCAAGCGTTTTATAACCTTGAGCAACATTCCTCTATTTGAGTCCAAAATGATAAACATGACTTGATGCTTTTTTCTTACTGTATATTTGTATGTCTTGATTAATTGAACATTCATGGTCTGTATTATTCAGTACATTACAATTAAACGTCTTCAACTTGAACCTGTGTGGAATGTGTATCTGGTCATCTGTGTGTGATGGAGGAGATATGGTCAGCTGTCCGACAGAGCCTTTATCCTCTCCTCTGACGGAGGCTGTGTATGTTTGAACTGTAAAACACCACAGTCAGTTTCGGGGAGGAAACTGGAGGAAACCCACAAAGACACAGGGAGAACATGCCAACTCCAAGCAGAAAGTACCTGGATTCGAATAGAATATTTACATCTCTGTGGGGTCCTTATCAAAACAATCGCTTATCAAACCCATTGTTGTTTACTGATATATACCATAAACCATTAAGAGTGGGTGTCAGTCAGACAAGAGGGACGACTGTCAGGTTTTAAAATGTGGATACCAAACAGAAGGTAAAGATGACTTTGAACTGTACAGTAACAGTAATCCAGAACTATTTCATTGCATTGATTTTATAGTATGTCACATCAATGTCATTCATGTCTTTCACATTCTACTAAAACTGAATCAAACCATAAACAAGGTGGCCTGTTGGGATGTTAGGTCCTAATGTGAAAAACTGATTTTATGTCTGAGGAGAAGACTGGTACTTAGTTCATTAGTCTCTCCATCTATGTAACTAACCATATTTGCATATCTTGTATGTCACACATTTAACAGTACTGTATGATTAAATTGATTGATTGAAAACGTGAATGAACAGATTGCAGAATGGGTACAGTACAGCTCAATACACACAATTATTATTATTATTATTATTATATATTAATTATTATTTGTAGATCTGGTATGTCATAAATGTCTAGATGTAGCAGTACTGTCTATCTGTATGTCATATATGTTATGATGAATTGAAAATGGGGGACCCTGATGTAAACAAGACGCAAGTCTTTCTCTGGTCTGCATCTCCTTAACCCTTTACTATCACACTACCGACGGTTAACCAACAGTCGGTAGTGTGATAGTAAAGGGTTAACCTTCTGTAGTCTGGCATTGAAAGGGTTAACCTGCTGTTTTGTGGCAGTGAAAGGGTTAACCTTCTGTGTATTGTCACAGTGAAAGGGTTAACCGTTTGGCAGTGAAAGGGTTAACAATTGTGTGTATTGAGCTGTACCCATTCTGCAATCTGTTAATAAAATGTTCAATCAATCAATCAATCAATCAATCAATCAATCAATCAATCAATCAATCAATCAATCAATCACAAATGTAACAGTACTGTATAGCTGTATGTTAGATTCTTATATCTGTATATCCGTATGTTGTGTATGTCATAAATGTCATTATGAATTGAAAGTAACACGTGTCTCCGCTAATGTTGCACCAGTAACACGTAGCGAGAGAGAGAGGGAGCGAGAGCCCCCTCATCTGCATGCGCAGTAGTGCACCGCACGGTACAGGCACCGATACACAGTACAGGCCCCGGGCTGCAGCACTGCAGATTTATCCTATTTAATAAAATACTTGTCGTTGCCCGATTTGAAAATGTTTGAATATTCGGTCCTTGGCCTGCTGGCAGCCTTTGTGCAACGTTTCATCCAAATTGGCCCTGTAGTTTGCGAGGTTAGCTGCGAACACACAGACACATGCGACCAAACTTTTCATCTCTGATAATGAAAATGAAAGGGACCCATATAAAAACACAACCATGGTTTCTTCCCCATTGTCGTTAATAGACATAGATTGTTCTATTTGGGTAGAGATTAAGTCAACAAAAGCTCTTTCTGTCAATAATAGCTAAGAGGCAGCCGTTGATGTATGTTTAAACGCTAACTGTAATAGATAGAGGGCATGGTCCGAAATTACAATTGCTTCATATTCACATTTCTTGACCTGTGACAGAGGTTTTTGGTCAATAATCAATCCACGAACATGATTGGTGGGCAGGAGAGAAGAAAGGAAATCTTCGGCTGGATGAGTTTTTAAATCTCCAAGGGTCAGAAAAAGATTCTATATTCCTTTCCAATCTAGAAAGTGGTTGATTGGTTTTTGAGCATCTGTCTAATTCTGCATTTAGAACATAATTAAAGCCCCCCCCCCCCCCCCCATAATTAAACAATGGCCATAATGATGTGAAAGATCAAAACTGGGAGCATATATACCAACTACAATAAGTGGAATATTGTATAGTTTCCTCACTACCACTACGTACCTTCCCTGACTATCACGAAACGATTAAGAACAAACAAAAGGAGGCTCTTACTAATTACAACTACTGCTCCCCGTACCCTGTACGTTGACAGCCATGGTTTTGATTTAAAAGGTGTAGGGTGTCAAGGGAATGATTATCTTCATGATTCATGCAGTTAATTATAGGCATCGTACAGTATATGGTGTGAACCAATCACAACGATGAAGACACTGCCGTGGTATGTAATAACTGAAGCGGTTCCTCGAGTAACTCAAGTTACTCGATTACTGATTTAACCCACTGCTCCCTGTGTTTCATACAGGCGTTAATTACTGTTGCACGAAGCACTTCCGATGTGGAACGTGAACGTGAAGAGATTTCAGGCACGTATTGCAAATGGAAGAAGATAGAGAAAATAGCGATGAGCAAAGAGAGACAGGCCTTAGAAATTGTCAAACGTTTGGGATAATTTCAAGCTGAAAGAAAATGAAAACTCTGTTCAGTGTGTCTATTGTAAAATTTAGCTAGCCTACCACAATAGCACTTTGTCAATGCTTCAGCATCTCAGCAGAAAGCACCCAGTGTACGCATCCAGTCCACAGAGCAGAGCCGACACAAGGTAATGTTGTCATTAGCATTTAACGTAAATCTATAATGTTATGATTGCTAGTTGAAATGATGGCTAGTAAAGAATGTATGTTAACATACTTACATACATGTAATTATGGCTACATGTAATGGCTGGTTAAGAACGTGAATCAATATGGTGGCTAGTTATTATGTTAAGGTATCTAAGTTATCTAAGTTGCTCAAGAAAATAACCATAGAAAATAAAATGCTGCAGTCAAAATTCTAAAAAGGAAGAGACTGTATATTTACTATTGCTGTCTAAAGCAAAAGTAATTTCTTATATGATTACTCGATGGCATAACGAGTAGAATACTTGATTACTAAAATAATCGATAGCTGCAGCCCTAGTGGTATGTACAGAGTATACAGATACTGATGATTAGAATCTGCAGATATTTGTCCAGGTGTCAATACGGAACAAAACTAGAAAGTTGTGCTTAGTAGAGCACAAATGTCCGCCAGGCCAGCATGTGTGTCAGTCACCGCTGCTTTGACGCAGTCTCTGGCTTTGATTGAGATTGATGCTCCTTCACCAGATACTATCTGTTTCCATCCTTATTGCTCTGCCAAAACAATCCAACCAAGGCAGTTCAAGGTGTATCAAGATTGACGAGAACTGCAAAAACCATTATCATGAGTAGCCTTTAACTACAACGTGGACATACTGTAGCAAAAGGAGACAGCCAGGAGAGAAAGTACTAAAGGTATTTAATATGGGAGACAGCCAGGCGAGAAAGTACTAAATGTCTTTAATATGGGAGACAGCCAGGAGAGAAAGTACTAAAGGTCTTTAATATGGGAGACAGCCAGGAGAGAAAGTACTAAAGGTATTACAGCCAGGAGAGAAAGTACTAAAGGTCTTTAACCTCTTCCACCCGTGCGGTCCATCGGCGGACCGCAAATGACATCATGTCATAAATCAATCTCTCCAGACTGCTTGACAAAAGTTTTGTTTTTATTTTCAAACGTATTCAAGTATAAACATCATAACCATGTCACAACAGCATTTATAATGTATATTATCATCAATACATTAGTTTAACAATAGGTTAAAGTGTTATTAGATAGATTTTCATTTTCGTTTTGGTGTTGAATAGTTCGCGAATGTCGAACATTTTGGAATTTTTTTACGTGGGGAATTGTAGTTTTTTTTGCAGCCATTTTGTAGAGGACAACGAGAGCTTTCGATCACCGTTGGAATTTTTCCGAACGACACTTCCCAAAAGCACATTACTTCTGTATGCATTTTTTTAATATCTCTTATTATTCGGAATAATAAACCACAAAACGTAACGTTATTGACATATATTGAAGCACAGTTAGTTTTTAGCATGTAGCAACAATTAGATTTGAAAATAGTTTCAAAATGGTGGCACCCTGATAAAAATAAAAAAGCTACTGTACATACTAGGGATGCACAGATATGAACATTTGCGGCCGATACCGATACCGATTGTTCAACTAACACAATCGGCCGATACCGATACCGATATTTGTGGAAAAAAAAGAAAATCTATCTTTTTAAATTTGTTTTAATTTAAATTGTTTAAACTACTGTATATTTGTATGTCTCTAAATGTTTTGATGAATTGAAAATGGAGGACCCTTGTGTAAAAAAGCCGAAAGTCTTTTTCTGGTCTTCATCCTCCAGTCTTAGCATTGTTGTTGTAGTGAGCTGTACTGTATTGTACCCATTCTGCAATCTGTTAATAAAGTTTTCAATCAATCAATCAGACAAATGTATAGAAAAGCTTTTATTATAACCATATAACAAAAAAATATATTATTGTTTATGAAAATGTGTTAGCCCTATGCTTGACTATTATTTTAGGCATGGCAACAAATAAAACAATAATAATAAAATGAATAAATAAAATATTAAATAAATAAATAAATAAATAAATAAATAGGCTACACGTCTCTCTTTTTGTGTTACAAATTGTGCTCACCAATATCAACATAGGCCTCTTTACTTACTTAAAAAAGGAAACATCAAGAAATATGTTTATGGTATTCCATCATGCCATGTGTGTTTTTTATATATATTATAATGCTCATGATTATTGCTGAAGTCTGAGTCATACAATACCCACTGGCTTTCATCTTCAACAGACTAACTTGACTAAAAAGACTAAAACGTTTTTGAGTTTTAAGAGTTTAAGAGACAGCACTCACTGTATCTCTCTCAAACAAAGCTCCATGTTCTCCAGTAATATCTCCATAATCTGAGTTTGCAATGCATGTGTCGTGTCAGGTACAAACAGAACCATTTTGATTGACAGTCAATTCTGACAATTACGTCACACCGCTAGCACCCACCTCCTGCTGTTCTTACCACCAATCGGCAAGTGCTTATTCGTTTTTAACTTCCGGGAAGTCCGCCATTGATTTTGACAAGAGCTCAACAACAAAGCTAATAACGTTAGCTCCCCGCGGCCCACGAGTAGATTACCAGCGCCCCGCAGGAGTACCAAAGGAGGCATAATGATTTTACTGCAACAAATGTTATAATAAAAGCTTTTCTATACATTTGTTTGATTGAAAACTTTATTAACAGATTGCAGAATGGGTACAATTCAGTACGGGCTCTCTGAGCAAAGGAAGGAACTGAGATATGAATGAGTAATGCTTGCTATCTGGTCGGGTAAATAATATGCTGATGCTATTGAACGTGTAACTATATAACGTTAATGCCACAAAACGAATGCCTTTGTTAATCATAAGTAACTTTGATGCAGTAGCGTGTGTGTGTGTGTGTGGGGGCGGCGTTATGCAGGTCGCTTGACTGAAACTTTTTTCAAAGTTTGAACGTGTGGGCCAGATTGACGCGACACAAATTGATGGATATTTATTGGCTACTGCTATCGGTACATTTGAGCTTATCGGCCGATAGGCCGATGGCAGTCAACAAGGCACTTATCGGCCGATACCGATACCCGACCGATATATCGGTGCACCCCAGTGGCGGCTGCTGACCAAATTTCTTGGTGAAGCACAAATTATTATATTATATTATATACTAAATTATATTTTTAAAACATCCCCAAGGCTGCAACACCCCCATTCCTCCCAGGTGTCAGGCTCCTCATTCGCTTCCATTCATTTTGGGGACCATGTTTAAATATCATACTTCTGAAGTATAAACAAACTATACTGCTGTGACGATTTCAATAAAACAGACCATTCTGAGTCAATGGTACATGCTTGTACCACTGTACAAGCAAAACTGTACATTGGAATAGCTAACATGTATTTACCACCTTCCTCTGCACAAGGCCACAGATGGGTTTTATGTAACACAAGGACAATTACGTGGGTAATTCGAAAGTAAACACACGCATTTCAGCCACACACACGTCACTGACACACTGGACGCAGCGGCCCAATATATTAATATATTTTAAATTCACTCACCATTTGATGTCCCCCCCCCCCCCCCCTCCAATGTACAGCCCCACCCCACCTACCCAACCTCCCCCAATGCACAGTTTCTATGTCAAATGTATATACACTCTTTTTCTGGATTTTTTTAGTATCACAAACAGTACTGTATTTGAAAATCTGGTATGTCATAAATGTATAGATGTAGCAGTACTGTCTATCTGTATGTCGTGTGTGTCATATGATGAATTGAAAATGGAGGACCCTGATGGAAACAAGACGAAAGTCTTTCTCAGGTCTGCATCCTCTTAACAATTGTATGTATTGAGCTGTACTGTACTGTACCCATTCTGCAATCTGTTAATACACTTTTCAATCAATCAATCAATCAATCATGTACTTCTTTACGAGGAAATAGTGTCCCTCCCATCTGATCACTTGTAAATTAAATCCATCCTTCGATATTTTCTGATGAAACGTTCAATGACCTCGTCTGCTTGCAAACAGTTGCAAATCAGGCAATTCAACAAACAGCTGTCTTTTGTGATCTAATCGATCCTTCATTTGCGTGAGGATGCTGTCGAAATCCACTAAACATTGTTCTGTTGATGCGTGACACACATTCCATTTTCGGGACTCCGACTCCGACAGGTGGTCACTCAGACAGTCACCCAAGCGATTGCCAAAGCAGTGCACTCATCAAAGCTGTCGGCACCTATCCCATCTTCCTCTTCTTCTTCTTCCTCTGGGTCAATGTTTCGATGACTTAGCTATTAGCTCACGTTAGCTACAACAAGTTAGCTTACAGACAGTCCAAGACGGCACGTTCAGGTCAACTACACTACTTCAACTGAGATAGAAAAATATATATATATATCATCAAACGATGCACAATAAGTTCATGAACAATTGAATAAAGATCTTATTCTCGATGTCAGTCTCTTTCAAGGCAAATTGCACACAGTCAGTCTCAGTGGTGAGATGATGACAGAAAAATCTAGAACATTAGATGGCTATTGACGCCACAGTCAATAGGGTCTAGCTGCAGTTCCGTATCATTGGCTGGCACAATTCTCTGATTGGATTTCAAGGCTGTCAACACAATGTGGTATGACGTGAACGCCAATCAATCAAGTGCGCTCCGTCTCACTACCCGCATTTTTTAAACTCAAATAGCCTATTTTGATAATAAAAAATATAAAAAAAATAAATAAAATAATAATAATAATAAAAAAATAATATATATATTATATATGTATATTAATAATAATATATATATATTATACTAGTGAAGTACTGCCTCACTAGTTGTCATGCAATAACCTCCACTGGTACATACAGTAGATTTCATTATCTGTTCTTATGCACGCCTGGTGATACTAAATCCAAATTGAAGGCATTTGAAAGATAACATACTGTATGTATATATATAAATGTGCGAATTGGCGAATTGGCTATAATAAGGCCTGCTATTCTATATTCTATAATAATATTTCAAATTGCATTGGTCCGATGGCGGCTGGGTAGCGCAGCGGACTAAGCGTCTGTCTACCACCGCAGAGACAATGGGATCGAATCCGGCTGCCGCGGTACCTCCGGCTTGGTCGGTCATCCATACTGACACAATTGGCAGTGTTAGCGGGTGGAAAGCCGGTGGGGTGGGTCCTGGTCGTTGTAAACAGCGACTCCTACAGGTCGGTCAGGGCACCTGCACAGCGAGGGAAGGAACTGGGGAAGGTAGTGTGATCCTCCCACGCGTTACACTTCCCCAGTGAGAGGCCTCGTTGTCAGGTGAAAAGAGGCTGCTGGTTGTCTCCACATGTATCGGAGGAAGCATGTGATAGGCTCCCTAGACCGGCAAGTGGGGGGCAAATGCACGCAACGACCAGGAAGGGGAGGGGGGAATTGGCATAACGACAAAAAATTGGGATGGGAGAAAAATACAGAAAAATAGGAGGAGAAAAAAAGTAGATCAAAAAAAGAAATTCCATTGGTCCGGATGGGAGAATTCAGTACAGAACCTTCTGTTTTTTCAATTTCTTTTGTATCCCCTTTTTCTCCGCCTGATTTTCTATGCTTTTCTCCCCATCCCAATTTAGTCGTTACGCCAATTCCCCCCTCCCCCTACCTGGTTGTTGTGCGCATGTTCCCCCTACTGGTCGGTACAAGGGAACCCTGAAGTCTACCACATGCTTCCTCCGACACATGCGGAGACAGCCAGCGGCTCTCTTTTCACCTGGCAGCGAGGACTCTCATTGGTGAAGTGTAATGCTTGGGAGGTCACGCTGCCTTCACCACTTCCTGCCTTTCGCTGAGCAGGCGCCCAGACCTGACCTGTAGGCGTCGCTGTCCATAACGCCAGATTACCACCCACGACTTCCCTCCCGCTAACTCAGCCAAACGAGTTAGTATGATGATCGGCCCAAGCCGCAGGCAATGCCGACTCCGGGAGTCGAGACCGCAGCCTCTTGCATTGGTGACAAGCACAATCTCCGCTACGCCACCCGACCGCCCAGAACCTTCTGTTTAATCATCTTACCTGTATTCATTTCCTTTGACTTTTTGTACACATGATCTCAAGAAGGTACTGAACGAGATCAGTGGCAGTTTTTCATGTCTGGACATTATTAGCATGGTGTTATTCACTGTCAAAGTTAATTCACTCTTGTTTCATCACAATTTAAGCAAGCCTAGTAATAGACACAATATTTCTGACACTGGGAATACATTCACTGAGGTCCATAGATGTCCCTAGATATATGCAAATGGACCTTGTAGAAGTTGAGCAATATTCCATTTACTTAGGTATATGTATTTTAGGCAGATTTTCGAAAAATAGGGCTCCGGGCTTAAGAGGTTAATTAAAAATATTTTTGGTAAACGGTAGGGATGTTCGATATTGGCTTTTTTACCAATATACGATATACCGATATTGTTCAACTAATTAATTTCCTATACCGATATCAACCGATGCCGATATATGCGGGGGTTTCCCCCCCCCCCCCAAATGGAATAATTTCAGGTAATTAAGATTACATATCTCTATCATATATATCATTACAATATTGGTAGGCCGATAATATCGGACATCTCTAGTAAACGGGAGATTATATTGTTACACAGAAGCTCATGATCACCCAAATCCAGCTGCCTCACAAGGTAAGAGATTATGTATGCGGACAAAAAATAATGTGATCTCCACCTTGCCTTGCACTAATGTTATGAAATACTATACTGTAAGTTGTACAATTCACTGTCTGTTATTTGTTATTATTTGGCTATTTTTTATATACCAGCTGTGGAAATAATAACATTACGATGATGAAAAATCACACATTTGGAAAAAGAAATATTAACAAAAACGGCTCCATGAAATGTGGGATTTTTCGTGTCTTTTCCTGCCTTTGGTCCGATTTGCATTCACACCTCAAACTAACCGCACCAGGCTTCTCACTTCTCGAACCGAGACCCACGTTTTCAAGATAAAACATTTTTCTTTGTGTATATCCATAAATAAAATGGAAATACTGCTCCTTCCAGCCCAGAGCAGTGTAACACAGTTAAAATAGAAACAAATATGTAGCTGTATACAATATTCAATCTAAGATATGTAAGTCAACATATAAGACACTCAATCAATGATCAAATATAAACATATAAGTCAACATATAAGACACTCAATCAATGATCAAATATAAACATATAAGTCAACATATAAGACACTCAATCAATGATCAAATATAAACATATAAGACACTCAATCAATGATCAAATATAAACATATAAGTCAACATATAAGACACTCAATCAATGATCAAATATAAGCATATAAGTCAACATATAAGACACTCAATCAATGATCAAATATAAGCATATAAGTCAACATATAAGACACTCAATCAATGATCAAATATAAGCATATAAGTCAACATATAAGACACTCAATCAATGATCAAATATAAACATATAAGACACTCAATCAATGATCAAATATAAACATATAAGGCTACGTTTAGACAAGCGTTTTGGGATGGAAGTCTGAACAGAAACCGCAAAAGTCGTCTTGCGGTTTCACTTTTAATTTTGCGTTTAGACGAGCGTTTTGGGGTGGAATTCTCCATGCAGACGAGGCTGTAACAACTCGAGACAACTGAGCCCCGCTGTCACACGATTGGCGCATATGTCACATGACGTGCTGTGAAGACCCGCCCTACTCTGCCTCTGATTCGCAGAGTGTGGGTGGGGAATGTGATTGGACCAAAGCAGAGTCACTCACAGACAGTGGGTCCAGTCATAATAGTTGTGATAGCCGCGGGACAGATTCTTGTGTATTTAAAAGTACTGCCAATGTAGCCTTCAGGTGATCGCCATGGATAGAATCAGACATGCTTTGTTTACGCTTCTAGGCTACTGGCGCATGCCTGTGATGTAAGCAGTAGGCGCGACGAGAGCCTTGACGACCCTTTCGTCATCGTTTTATGCGTTTTGACAGTTTAGACGAGAGCGCAAAGGTTTACCGTTTCTAGGAATTCCACCCTGGAAGGTGGTCTCACCTTTTTACGGTTTCACCCCGTAAAAACGCCGTTTCCGTATAAACGAAAGGCACATCTGAAAAAATATTTTTGCGGATTCACCTGCTAGCGTTTCCATCTAAACGGGGCCTAAGTCAACATATAAGACACTCAATCAATGATCAAATATAAGCATATAAGTCAACATATAAGACACTCAATCAATTATCAAATATAAGCATATAAGTCAACATATAAGCCACTGAAATCAATAATAAAATATAAACATATAAGTCAACATATAAGACACTCAATCAATGATCAAATATAAGCATATAAGTCAACATATAAGACACTCAATCAATGATCAAATATAAGCATATAAGTCAACATATAAGACACTCAATCAATGATCAAATATAAGCATATAAGTCAACATATAAGACACTCAATCAATGATCAAATATAAACATATAAGACACTCAATTAATGATCAAATATAAACATATAAGTCAACATATAAGACACTCAGTCAATGATCAAATATAAACATATAAGTCAACATATAAGACACTCAATGATTCAATTAAATCAGTTGGTAGCACAGTTCATTAAAGTGTGTTGGTGAAAAAGTGCAGAGTTGGAATGAGCTTTCACACCACCCAAAACCAACCAGACTATCAGAGGAAATGCATCAGGGTTCGATTACAGTGGAAGAGCTCAGGTCTGAAAGCGACCTAAGAAAATAATGATTTCCTTCCCTGCCTGGCTACCCCCCACATCCAAGAGCAAAACACATTTTACAAACTCCAAAAAGCACAGCTAATTGATTCATCAAAGCCAGTTCATCCCATTATGACATCATTGAAGCAATTCTGAACATCTTGTTAATCTGAAAACAATCAGCACATACATTTACATTTAGTCATTTAGCTGACGCTTGTATCCAAAGCGACTTACAAGTTCTGTACAACAAGTCAGCAGGAAGGGTACAACTCTTTCAGCTGAGTAGCAATGATCAAACAGTGCTGAAACTTGGGTGCTGCAGTATTGAGTGCATAGACATAAGATATTAGTATAGTAGGAGTGCATGCATACAGTAGTTATACATATAGGGATGAGATAGAATATTCTAATTTTCGAATAGTCGATGCCAGTCTCCACATTCGATTTTCATGTCAGAGTCTAATAATTTTTTTTATATATATAATTTTAATTTTAATATATATATCTATATTTTTTTTTATAAAATATTTTTTTTTATTGAAGCAAAGCATTCTTATTTAATTCCTTTTTATATTTAGAGGCAGCCTAATTTTCATAGCCTAATTGATCTAAAAGATGCACATGCTACTGTTTCTGTTTGTTTATTAAAGCCGGTTGAGGCCAATGCAGTGCTGTTATTATAGGCTACGATGGTGAATGGTGTCATTTTGATTTATTGTCGGTCAGCTGAGCCGATCAACGTTCTGAAAGATTATCTGAACTTCAGATTCTGAAGTGCCTATTTATGTGCAATACCCTTTGATTTTAATGATCCATTCTACCTGTTAAGCTGTAGCCCTATTTTCAGAAATTTCCCCTAAAGGTACATGCCTAAGTAAATGGAAGATTGCTCCACTTCTACAAGGCCAATTTGCATGTTCCTGGTATCTAGGAACATCTAGGGACCTGGGCGTATGTATTTTCAGTGTCAGAAATATTGTGTCTGTTACTAGGCTTGGGTAAATTGTAATGGAAAAAAGGAGAATATAAATTATGATTTATTTTTGCATCTGTGCTGGTGAATAACACAATGTTACAATTGTGCGTGAACTGAGCTCGCTCACTGAGCTCATTCAGCACATTTTTTAGATCAAGTGTAAAGAAAATCTAAGCAAATGAATAAAGGGAAGATGATTAAACAGAAGGATTTGTAGATACAGTAATAAATGATAATTTGACCTTGAACTTGACCTTATTATGGCTCCTCTTTCCAATGGCAGGGTTAACTCTGGATTTAGTAATTTCCTTTCGGTTTTACGATAAAAGAGATATAATTAGAATTTTTCCGATAAATTCTTATTTTCGGTAAATCGTATAAAACATCGGTGAAACTGACTGCTGTTTTGATAGGGTTATGGTCTTTACTCTTGGCAAAAAAAAGAAGAAAAAAAACATAAAATCCTCTTAACATCCAAGGGCCCATATGTGGGCCCTCATGAGGACTTTGTCGACCTCTAGCGGCTCGGGTGTGCATTTCTTTTAATACAATATTTGCCCTATTTGATTGCCCTTTCAGGTGACAAAATCCATTCAGCGGTTCTCGAGTTACATGCCGATATGTGAGGCTTGCGCCAAAGTACACATTACCACCCGACTCTCGGGGCTCTCGCTCCGTCAATCATTTGGCGATCTCGAAACATTTTGGACAGGGTTGTAGCCAATGAGTGTGGCTTTCCAATGATACCCCATGATATGATAATTGGGGATCTAATATGGTCTCTATTGATCGATTTATGATAAAGAAAAGCAGGGTCCCCCAATTGGGGGACCTACAGGCTTAACAGGTTAAAAATAATAACTGAATTTAACTGAAACTGAAAATGTTTACTGAATTTAAACTGAAACAAAAAATAACAATATATATATATATTATTATTTTTATTTTTATTATTTATTTATTTTTATTTTTATTATATATATTATTATTTTTTGGGTGGTTTTCGAATAGCACTTTTGCTAGAAAGTCCCATCCCTAGTACTGTGTTAAAGTTAGAGGTTATATATGATTGCTAGTAACTGAGTAACTGTCTAACTATGCATAACTGTTTCCACTGGAGGGCGCTATAAGCGGAGCTGTTAATGTTACCGCCAGGTAGAGGGTATATAAGCTGATGCCGACTCCCCCTCTGTCTCTTCCCACCTACAGTACCTCTCACGGAGAGGAGATCTCATGTGCTGCTGCTGTGAAATGTATATAATAAACCACGCCGATTAAAGGCTAAAGGTAGAAACCATGCCTGTTCTCCCTCCCAGGCAGTGTATATGGGTTTGATTTGCTTTAGCACCACCTGTTGGTCGAACTTGGTATATACAGGAAGTGGGACCTCATGGTAAAACAGGAAGTGGTAGCTCACAGATAAACAGGAAGTGGGACCTGCAGCTTCACCAGGAAGAGAGTTCTCAGTATGAACAACATGCTGTTCTTATCTATAGTAATCCTTTGATTTGCCCCATCGTAAGCATTGTCTGTAAGTAATCCTTTATTGTTTGCAAGGTTATCTTTCAGTTTTGAAGTATATTGTCGTAGATGGGTCGCTGTTATGTTCGTATTCTATTACCTATGATACATGCTAATGGCAGATACAGTAGATGTGCATAATACTTGGAATATTTAGTACAACATGTCTACATATAATCATTTAGTACACTTACTGTATATCTATACTTTTTACGTGCACTAGTAGTAACACTATGCACTTCATTCTGTTTCAGTTTTACTCTTACCCTAGCAACAAGAACTGCATTAAACAAGAAGCAAGGAAGCTACGTTTGATTCGTGTTGTTTATTGAAGAGTTTGGCTAGCCGTCTACCTTTGATTAAGAACATCATCGGGAGGACAGCACAGTAAAAAGACAAGCGACCAGCTGGTGCAACGTCGATCCCTTCGACAGATCAGAATAGCATTATGGAACCCGCCAAAGAGAACGACACAACCTCTCAAGCCAGCGCAAGCAGCGACCGCTTATCTACAGCTTCAGCCAGCACAGCAACAAGGGCCCGTGTAAGGGCAGAGGCAGCGCGCGTACGTGCATCATTTGCAGAGAGAGATGCCCAACTGGCTCTGGAGAAGGCTAGACTGGACGCTGAATTGGGAGCTTTGACTCTCCAAAGAGAGGCAGCCGTCGCCATAGCACAGGCAGAGGTATTGGAGGCAGCCGAACAGCAGGTTAGAACACCACCCAGCAGAGGCAGGAGGACGCTCTCAGGGAGAGACATTGCCGACCGGACAAGTGCCTATGTAAACCAACAGAACGAGTTACATAAAACTTCGCGTCGCGATGTCCCCGCCCCCTTGTCTATTCGATTCGATGGCAGTCTAATCCAATGGGGAACCGCATACGAGGATTCGCGACCTAACTCCCCTACCCAGGAGCCTGTCATGCTGCCCGGAGAGCACGTCACACCGTTCCACACGACCCCCTCCAAAACACGTCGTCATGCCGACGAGACCTATCAGGACGAATTTAAGCCACGTATCCAAAATATGAACCCTTCAGCTCGACCCTATACTCCTCATTACCACACCCCACCAGCTAACCCCGCCAAAACCCCTGAGATAACAGACTTTGTTAAATACTTAGCACGTCAGGAGCTAGTGACAACAGGACTCAACCAGTTCGACGACCAACCCGAGAGTTTTCGGGCATGGCAGTCATCATTCCTCAACGCCATCAGAGGTCTCAACCTTTCAGCCAGTGAAGAATTGGACCTCTTGACCAAGTGGCTAGGCAAGGAATCATCCCACCATGTCAGGAGAATGCGTCAGATACACGTCAACGATCCCGAAGCAGCACTGGGGAAGGCATGGGATAGACTAAGCAGGCGTTACGCCTCACCCGAGGTAATTGAAAATACTCTTTTCAAGAAACTGGATGCGTTTCCTAGGATCTCCAGTAAAGACTATATCAAACTCATGGAGCTTGGAGACCTCCTTATGGAGTTCCAGTCTGCAAAGGAGGATGGATACCTACCCGGGTTGGCCTTCCTGGACACCGCTCGCGGCATCAACCCTATAGTAGAGAAACTCCCATACGCCCTACAGGAGAAATGGATATCCCAAGGCTCCAGGTTCAAAGACGAAAACGACGGCCTCTTTCCCCCATTCTCCTACTTCACTAGATTTATTTGCTATGAAGCACGCATCAGGAACGACCCAAGCTTTGCTCTCCCCAGCAACAGTCCTCTTGTGAGAGATAGGCCAGCCTATCAGACAGGGAGAACCCCAGTGTCAGTCCACAAGACAGACGTCTCCCCAGACACCGAACAGGACACAAACATATTTCCAAGGCAAATCGAGAATCCAGGAAAGAACTGCCCTATCCATCGCGCACCACACCCATTAAGTAGGTGCTATGGTTTTAGAGCAAAACCACTCGACGAGAGAAGGGCCTTCCTCCGCGAAAATGGGATGTGTTACAGGTGTTGCGCATCATACTCCCATTTAGCCAGGGACTGTAAACTTTCCGTGAAATGCGATGAGTGTGAGAGTGACCGGCATATCGCAGCTATGCATCCTGGCCCAACATCGCAAGCAGTTCCAACGCCGGCACCAGAGGATAACGAGGAGGAGGAAGAAGATATTATCGTCACCTCACACTGCACTGAGGTTTGCAGCGAAAGGCAGCCAGCAACGTCCTGCTCTAAAATATGTCTGGTTCAAGTTTTTCCCCAGGGGCAGCGTCACAAGGCGGTCAAGATGTACGCCGTACTCGATGAGCAGAGTAACCGCTCATTAGCAAGGCCAGAATTCTTCGAGCTATTTAATGTCAAGAGCTACTCCTCCCCCTACTCATTAAGAACATATGCTGGGGTCGTCAACACGTCTGGAAGAAAGGCGGAAGGCTTCCAAATCGAGCCGGTGGATGGAGGAACTACCCTCACGTTACCACCACTGATCGAGTGCAAGCAAATCCTTACCAACAGGTCAGAAATACCGACTCCAAAGGCAGCTCGCTTCCATTCCCATCTGAGGTCCGTCGCAGGTCACCTCCCGGAGCTCGACCCAAACGCTCAAATCCTCCTTTTGCTAGGAAGAGACATCATACGAGTACATAAGGTGAGACAGCAGGTCAACGGCCCTCACGACGCCCCCTTTGCTCAGAGATTGGATTTGGGATGGGTCGTGGTTGGGGAAGTGTGCCTTGGGAACACACACAAGCCTAGCGTGAGCACCTTCAGGACCCACGTGCTAGAGAATGGACGCCCTCCCTACTTGACACCCTGCAACAACTTCATGGACCTGAAAGAGAGAACGTGGCATGGCGGGGAGCAACAGAATGGCCTCATCAACACACACAGATCCAACTCGGAGAGAGTTACAGCAGATAACTCAGGACGAACCCCTGCCATATCAGGACACGTCCCCGCCGTCTCAGGACACACCCCTGTCGTCTCAGGACACGCCCTTGTCGTCTCAGGACACGCCCCTGCTGTCTCAGTACACGTCCCGGCCGTCTCAGGACACGTCCCCGCTGTCTCAGGACACTTCCCTGCTGTTTCAGGACACGTCCCTGCTGTCTCAGGACACGCCCCGTCGTCTCAGGACACGCCCCTGCGGTCTCCGGACACGCCCCTGCTGTCTCCGGACGGGCCCCTGCTGTCTCCGGACACGCCCCCTCTGTCTCCGGACACGCCCCTACTATCCCCGGACACTCCCCTGCTGTCTCCGGACACGCCCCTGCGGTCTCCGGACACGCCCCTGCTGTATCCGGACACTCCCCTGCTGTCTCTGGACACGCCCCTGCTGTCTCCGGACACTCCCCTGCTGTCTCCGGACACGCCCCTGCTGTCTCCGGACACTCCCCTGCCATCCCCGGACACTCCCCTGCTGTCTCCGGACACGCCCCTGCTGTCTCCGGACACCGCCCTGCTGTCCCCGGACACTCCCCTGCTGTCTCCGGACACGCCCCTGCCGTCTCCGGACACTCCCTTGCTGTCTCCGGACACTCTCCTGCTGTCTCCGGACATGCCCCTGTCGTCTCCGGACACTCCCCTGCCTCCTCCGGACACGCCCCTGCTGTCTCAGGACACTCCCCCTCCCCTGCTTCAGGACACCCTTCCAACTTCACAGACCTGAAAGAGAGAACGCGGCACTGCGGGGAGCAACAGAACGGCCTGATCAGTGCACACAAATCCAGCTCGGAGAGAGTTACAGAGGACAACCTGGGTCGCAGTGTGTGCCAAACAACTGCTAACGACAACAGGCTTGCCTTATCCATAGAAGATACCGTCATTTTAAATATTATGGTTATTATTATATTATCAGAGACGTACAGGGATGAGAGGAACAGCTGGGTTCCCCCACTACCCTTCAAGATGCCACGAAGACGACTCCCAAACAACCTCAAGCAGGCACTCAATCGCCCTACTTCACTGTGTCGAACCTTCGACAGGAAACCTGGAGATTTCTCAGACAAGGACCTCCACCGAAGCCAATGGAGACAGGTGCAAGCCCTTGCCAGCACATTCTGGACCCGCTGGAGACATGAGTACCTCCCGACACTGCAGAGTCGTCGCAAGTGGGTCGAAGATCACCGCAACTTACGGCGACGTTGTGCCGTTGAAAGACAGCCAAGCTGCAAGGAACGAGTGGCCTATGGCACTGGTAACTTCCACCTTCCCAAGCCAGGACGGAAAGGTGCATAAGGTCGAAGTAAAGACCACAGCTCAAGGAAGTCCAAAGACATTCCTGAGACCCGTTTCAGAAATCGTGCTTCTTTTGCCTAAAGAGGACTAAAGTTATGTGTTAAGTTAATGTGTACTATAGCGTACACGTTTAATGTGGGGAGTGTTCTGCCTCCCAGGCAGTGTATATGGGTTTGATTTGCTTTAGCACCACCTGTTGGTCGAACTTGGTATATACAGGAAGTGGGACCTCATGGTAAAACAAGAAGTGGTAGCTCACAGATAAACAGGAAGTGGGACCTGCAGCTTCACCAGGAAGAGAGTTCTCATTATGAACAACATGCTGTTCTTATCTATAGTAATCCTTTGATTTGCCCCTTCGTAAGCATTGTCTGTAAGTAATCCTTTATTGTTTGCAAGGTT
This sequence comes from Notolepis coatsorum, assembly GCF_963971535.1. NCBI lineage: Eukaryota > Metazoa > Chordata > Actinopteri > Aulopiformes > Paralepididae > Notolepis > Notolepis coatsorum. Next base: position 78,066,303 of record NC_140183.1, read on the forward strand.
ATCTTTCAGTTTTGAAGTATATTGTCGTAGATGGGTCGCTGTTATGTTCGTATTCTATTACCTATGATACATGCTAATGGCAGATACAGTAGATGTGCATAATACTTGGAATGTTTAGTACAACATGTCTACATATAATCATTTAGTACACTTACTGTATATCTATACTTTTTATGTGCACTAGTAGTAACACTATGCACTTCATTCTGTTTCAGTTTTACTCTTACCCTAGCAACAAGAACTGCATTAAACAAGAAGCAAGGAAGCTACGTTTGATTCGTGTTGTTTATTGAAGAGTTTGGCTGGCCGTCTACCTTTGATTAAGAACATCATCGGGAGGACAGCACAATGCCTCTTGAACATATTATTGTCGCCCCATAGCCAGTACTGTCAACATACTGTAATATGTATTATTATATATTATATATATATATATATATATATATATATATATATATATATATATATATATATATATATATATATATATATATATATATATATATATATATATATATATATATATATATATATATATGTAACGGATGGTATCGTGAAGCGCAGTCAAGAAGGGCTGGGGTGAGTAGCGGTGCTATGGGTTAAACTCACTGTTGTAGCCAATTTAATGATTTTCTGCCGTTATATTATTGTATGAAGGCACCGTGTCATCATGAAAGTGTTGACCAATTAGCAGGCAGTGGGCACAGGAGGCGGGGCTCATGTGCGCTTAGGTGCAGTCTATATGTATGTGTTCACAGGTGTGCAGCGGCAGGGAATTTGGGTAATTATCACAGGGAAGCCACACCATCTTTTTACCGTGCTCGTTTGTTTTGTTTTCAGTTATATTGAGTAACTTTTTGGGTTTACTTTGTAGCAACTATCCTGTGTTTAAAAGTCCAGTTTAAACACAGAGTTTACAGTACGCTTATATTTGTCCACACTGCAATTAAGAATAAAAACTCTCAACAGTACTCAAGGAGAAGACATCTTTTTATTATCAACAAGCATCACGCGTTGGAAAGAGCTTCACCCAGTATTTCCTCACTGGCATCTTTTCTTGTTAGGTTGCCCTTACACAAGTAAAAAGATAAGCTTCTAAACAAGATTGTTTTCGAAGACAGACAGATACGGAAGGAATCAACAACACATCAAAGAAGTTACGGTGAGACGGATTCATGAATGAATGGAATAAAGTTGTGGAAGGAGTGGCCTCGCGCAACTGGATAAAGGCAAATCCTACCAAGAATTCTAAATAAAACCTCCGCCTATGGCTTGACATTGTAGACATGAGTAGCGTGGGGAATCAGGAAATTAACGTTGAAATGGAGGCAGCTGTCAATCAAGATGAAACAGAAAATGAACTTGGCAAAAGGCTTTCTAGGCCCACATTTAAAGCTTTGGAAACAAAGAGCATGTTGTTGCATAAAGAAAGGAACGTTGGACTGAAACAATTGTGTAAAATGGCTAAAGAATTGGATCAAATGATGTGCTCAAATGAAAATATTTCCGTCATGCAAATTAAGCACGACACATTGTGGAAGTTGTTTGGTGAAATTACACGGGTGCATGAATCACTAAAACCTCTATTGCCCGACGACGAAATGTCTAAACAAACAGAATGGTTTCAAGGTCACATGCACAATGTTAATCAAATCATTGACAAAATGGAGAAATGGGTGCGTGCTAACAGGGAGCAGTGCATGCCCACAAGTTGATGACAATGGTTACGAATTCAGTGGTGTGCCCAATGCAACTGAGGTTGTGGTTGACCCAAAGAACAATGCTGTGTCGAGTACAAATGAGGTTCTGAATAACAACGGTTCAAATACCAATGCTGTGTCATACACAAACGAGGGTCTTGATAATGATGGTTCAAATTTCAACTTTGTGTCAAATGGAAACGAGGAGGTGAATAGTATTGGGCCAGATGACAGTGTTTCCAATACGGGTAAATCAAGGGTGTCACGTGGTAGTTCTACCCGACACTCAATGTCATCAAACATTTCTGCATCCATCTTGGCACAGGCCGAGGTGGCGGCACTCGTGGTATTGGAAATGGCGTTAAAAGAAAGTCATGAAATGGAAGCTCAGGAGGTACAATTAAAGGCACAAATGGAAGCCCAGGAGGCACAAATAAGGAAAAAAAGACAATTGCTTCAAATACAAAGTCAAATTGCTGCTCAGACAGCTAAGGTGAATGTTCTCAGGAACAGAGGGTCTGACATTGAAAGCAGAGTTACAGATGGAATGAACTCTTATGCGTCAAAAGAAAAGGCTGCTCTCAACCCCTCTGCTGTACAATTCATTCCATCAATGTCAGATTGTCATGTCAGCTATCCACCAACAGGAGGGAGTGGACCTGCAATGGCAATTGATGCACAGCCAATGGATTCAACACAGCAATACAGGTTTCTACCAACAGGAGGCAGCAAACCTGCAAGACCAACTCAATCACACCAGAAGCCATACAAGCAGCTCAGTACTGTAGCCACCTGGCACAAGGAAATCATTTCTCAAGGAACCAAAACAAAACCAAGTGCTCTCACTGCAAGCATGCCACAACAATCTCAACACCTACGTCATGCTGTATATTCACCGCAGCAACCCATTCAAAGTAGTGAGGATCAAGGCAATATCTTCACGATCATGCAGAAGCAAAATTACATTACAGCATTACTTGTGCAACAGCAAGTTTCCTTATCACTACCCCCCAGGGATATACCAATCTTTGATGGAAACCCTTTTGAGTACAACACATTCATTAGAGCCTTTGAACATGGAGTGGAAGGAAAGGCTGCTAACAGTGTGGACTGCTTGTACTACCTGGAGCAGTACACTAGAGGGCAACCTAAAGAGCTGGTAAAGAGCTGTCAACATATGCCATCCGACAGGGGGTATCAAAAGGCTAGAACACTTCTGCATGAACGTTTTGGAAATGAGCAGAAAATAGCCACTGCATATATGGAGAGAGCGTTTGGATGGGTACCTGTAAAATCAGAGGATATCAAGGCCTTACAAGCATTTTCGTTATTTCTACGCATCTGCTGTAATGCCATGGAAGACATCAGCTACATGTCTGAAATGAACATGCCATCAAACCTACGGGCAATAATCATGAAGCTACCTTACAAACTCAGACAGATGGAGAAACATTGCTTTTGAATACCAGGAGAGACACCATCGTCAAGCAGGTTTCAGTGAAGTTGTCACCTTCATTGAAAGACAAGTGTCTATTGCATCTGACCCACTGTACGGGGACATTCTAGACACTGTTGTCTCAATGTCAAAGTTAAAGATTGGAAACAAAACTTCACAAGGACGCCTGCAGGAGAGAGGAAGCAGTTTTGCTACATTTGTGGCACCTGTTGAGTTTGACAATCAAGAGGAGAGAGACAAACCAATAAGAGAATCCTGCCTGCTATGTGAAGAGGGCCACAGTTTGGAAACATGTTCTAAAATGGAGAAAAAGCGGCATGGTGAAAAAATAGACTTTCTAAAAATAAAGGGCGCTTGTTTTGGATGTCTATATGTCGGGCACATAAGTTCACAGTGCCATAGTAGGCTGTTTTGTAAAATATGTAACCTAAGACATCCTACCATTCTACATATTTATGAAAGGGAATGGAAAGAACTAAGATCACGACAAGATGACACACGAGATGAAAACAGAATGAGTCAAGTCACCACTCCCAAAACTTGTGGTCACATAGGGGCCGGAGCACAGAATTGCGTCTTGTCTATTGTGCCAGTCAAGATCAAGGCAACGAAAGGCAACACAGTCTTAGAAACGTATGCATTCTTAGATCCTGGTAGTTCATCCACTTTCTGCTCTGAGCAACTCATGAGGAAGCTCAACGTGACAGGAAGGAGCACTAGATTCCTAATGAAAACGATGAACCAAGAAAACTTCGTCAACAGTCACGTCATCTCGGGACTAGAGGTTGCGGCACTAAACAGTGACACCTACATTGAGTTGCCTGATGTGTACACTCAACACAAGATGCCTGTGACTCGCGATAACATCCCGCGACAAAAGGACTTGTATGCTTGGCCATATTTAAACACTGTGGAAATTCCTGCTATTGATGCTGATGTGGAGTTGTTAATTGGAACTAACACTCCAGACACAATGGAGCCATGGGAGGTGATAAACAGCAGGGGTAAAGGACCTTACGCTGTTAAACCCCTGTTAGGATGGGTTGTTAACGGACCATTGAGAGAAGGCGGTGACAGTGGGATCGGCTGCCCCACAGTCACAGCCAATCGCATTTCCATTGCTCAGATAGAGGAATTGTTGGTTGAACAATACAACCATGACTTTAATGAGAAATCAACAGCAGACAAGCCAGAAATGTCCATAGAAGACCTCAAGTTCATGCAGATTGTCAATACTTCAGCCGAACTAAAGAATGGACATTACTGCTTGCCATTGCCTTTTAGAGAGGACAACGTTGTCATGCCCAACAACCGCCACCTTGCTGAGCAAAGAGTCCTCTGCCTAAAAAAGAAATTAAACAAAAACCCTATCTTCAAAGAAGAATACACTAACTTTCTCAATAACGTCATAAGCAACGGCTATGCAGAGAGAGTGCCAGAGCACCAGTTGGAAGGAAAAGAGGGAAAGGTGTGGTATATCCCTCACCACGGGGTACACCATCCTAAAAAGAAAGACTTGAGAGTGGTTTTCGACTGTACAGCAAGCTACAAGGGAGTGTCACTCAACACCAAGCTACTCCAGGGACCCGACTTGACAAATTCCCTGCTTGGAGTTCTCACAAGGTTTCGCCTAAACTCTATAGCAGTTATGGCTGATGTAAAGGCTATGTACCATCAAGTCCACGTGGCAAAACGGGACGTGGACTTCCTTCGCTTCCTCTGGTGGCCAGGAGGTGATCGAACACAGCCGCTCACAGAGTACAGAATGACTGTCCATCTGTTTGATGCAGTATCATCACCCAGCTGTGCTAGCTTTGCCCTTAGGAAAACGGCTGAAGACAACAAAGCAGACTTCCCAGTCCACATAACAGACACCATCCAGCACAACTTCTACGTGGATGACTGCCTGAAATCTGTGTCCTCAGAGGCAGAGGCCATATCTCTGGTTACAGACCTTACAGCTGTATGCCAGTTGGGAGGTTTCCAATTGTTGAAGTGGATGAGCAACAGCAGATCTGTGTTGGAAACCATTGATGTAGAAAAAAGAGCCAAGAACGTAAAGGAACTGGACTTCGACAGGGACAGCCTTCCCATCGAGAGAACCCTAAGACTGCAATGGTGTGCAGAAACTGACACCTTTAGGTTCAAAATGTCAGTTCAAGACAGACCATTCACAAGGCGAGGTCTTTTGTCTGTTGTCAGCTCAGTCTACGACCCTATTGGGTTTCTAGCACCCTTCACCTTACCTGCCAAGATGCTGCTGCAAACCCTATGTAAAATGGACTACAGTTGGGATGAGCGTATTCCTCAAAAGTATCAGTTGCAATGGGTGGGGTGGCTAGAGGACTTGAAAAGACTCAGCAACTTTATTGTGCCAAGATGCTTTCAACCCAAAGATTTTGGACAACTCACAGGTGCCAGATTACACCACTTCTCTGACGCCAGCGAGAATGGCTACGGCACAGTTTCATACTTGAGGCTGCAAAACAATAATGAGAAGGTCCATCTGTCTTTTGTTCTAGGAAAAGCACGGGTTGCTCCTCTAAAGAGTGTGACAATTCCAAGGATGGAACTGACAGCTGCTGTACTGGCGGCAAGAGTTGACAAGCTCCTGATATCAGAGTTACAACTGGACCTGAAAAACTCGACCTTCTGGACAGACAGCACAACGGTGTTAAAATACATCAGGGATGAAACAAAGCGCTTTCACACCTTTGTTGCTAATCGGATTGCTGCTATCAGAGAAGCTACAGATATATCACAATGGAGGTACGTTGACACAAAGCGGAACCCAGCAGACGAGGCCTCCCGCGGGGTGAAAGTTGAACACATTCTCACCTGCAGTAGATGGATCCACGGCCCGGAGTTCCTTTCCAAAAGTGAGGAAGAATGGCCTCTTAACATTATGGATTCAAGTTCCATCAACAGCGATGACCCAGAGGTCAGAGGAGAGGCCTCAGTTAATGCTGTCATCATCAACGACGCACCAGAAGCAACAAATCAGCTGATAACTTACTTCTCCTCATGGAACAGACTTAAGATCTCAGTTGCGTGGTTTCTCCAGCTGAGGAAGACGCTGCAGGTGCTGCGTCAAAGGAGAAAAGAACTACAAGCTGCTCTGTCCAGCACCGAGTTTGACATAACTCACAAGAACAAAGTGGAAGAGGACATGAAGAGTTTCAGAGCCACAATGGGTGGTCACACCTTATGTCCTGAAGACATTGACACTGCGGAAAGAGCCATCATTCAATACTGTCAAATGGACAAGTTTAGTGATGAAATCACTGCTTTAAAAGAAGGAACATCTGGAGTAAAGAAAGGCAGCCACATTTGCAAACTTGATCCAGTACTGGATCACAGGCTTTTGAGAGTGGGAGGAAGACTTAGCAAAGGAGCAATGCCCGATGATATAAAACATCCAGTCATTCTTGCTAAAGGTCAACACATCACCACTCTCATCTTACGCCACGTGCATGAACAGCTGGGACATTGTGGAAGGAACCACCTGCTTTCAGGACTTCGCAGACGGTACTGGATCACCAAAGCAAATGCGGCTGCCAGAAAAGTACTCAACTCCTGCGTTGTCTGTCGACGAAACAGAGGAAAGCTGGGTGAGCAAAAGATGGCAGACTTACCAAAGGAAAGGTTGCAAGCTGACCTTCCACCGTTCACAAATGTCGGCATAGACTACTTTGGACCATTTGAGGTGAAGAGAGGCCGTAGCCTCATCAAACGATATGGAGTTATCTTTACATGCATGGCCAGCCGGGCAGTCCATTTGGAAATGGCCTACTCATTGGACACCAGTTCTTGCATTAACGCCATACGCAGATTCATTTCTAGAAGAGGCCAAGTGTCACACATTAAGTCCGACAACGGAACCAACTTTGTTGGGGCAGAACGTGAGCTGAGAGAAGCTCTAACTCACCTAAACCAGGAGAAAATATCAAACTCACTACTTCATCTTGGAGTAAAGTGGAGTTTCAACACTCCAGCTGCATCTCATCATGGAGGAGTGTGGGAAAGGGTCATTCGCATGGTCAGGAAGGTGCTGACTTCCGTTCTTCATCAACAACATCTAGACGACGAAGGATTGCAAACATTCCTGTGTGAAGTGGAGGCCATATTGAACGACCGTCCCATTACAAAAGCCTCAGAGGATCCAAATGACCTTGAACCTTTGACCCCGAATCACATTCTCCTGTTAAAGGGCAAACCTTCCCTACCACCAGGGCTCTTCAGCAAAATTGACTCTTATTCTAAACGTCGATGGAGGCAAGTTCAATTCCTCTCCAACTTTTTTGGCACAGGTGGATTCGAGAATATGTACCACTGTTGCAGGAGAGACAACGGTGGACAAAGGACAAGAGGAACTTTGCCACAGGGGACATCATCATGATTGCGGACTCTAATGCCCCTCGTGGATCCTGGCTGTTGGGCAAGGTACTGCAGACCTTTCCTGACAGACATGGACTTGTGCGATCTGTGAAAATTCAGACCAAGTATAACATTCTGGAGCGACCGATCACCAAGATCTGTCTTCTTTTGGAAGCTAATTAGACTAGTACCTGTTTTCCTTCGGACTACATGAACTTTGGACATTACGAATTAAATATCAACGCGGACTACGTACTTGGCTACAATCACTTGCATGCATTGAATTGTTACGTGTTTATATAGTATCAATTGGGGGCCGGTGTGGTGTAGCCAATTTAATGATTTTCTGCCGTTATATTATTGTATGAAGGCACCGTGTCATCATGAAAGTGTTGACCAATTAGCAGGCAGTGGGCACAGGAGGCGGGGCTCATGTGCGCTTAGGTGCAGTCTATATGTATGTGTTCACAGGTGTGCAGTGGCAGGGAATTTGGGTAATTATCACAGGGAAGCCACACTATCTTTTTACCGTGCTCGTTTGTTTTGTTTTCAGTTATATTGAGTCACTTTTTGGGTTTACTTTGTAGCAACTATCCTGTGTTTAAAAGTCCAGTTTAAACACAGAGTTTACAGTACGCTTATATTTGTCCACACTGCAATTAAGAATAAAAACTCTCAACAGTACTCAAGGAGAAGACATCTTTTTATTATCAACAAGCATCACGCGTTGGAAAGAGCTTCAACCAGTATTCCCTCACTGGCATCTTTTCTTGTTAGGTTGCCCTTACACTCACTCTCACATCCTCAAAAAGACGCATAGACTGAGCGCTTAGGAGGGATATCCTTTCTTGGCGCAGCGGTTTGTGTTGTTGCTTGCGATGTGGGAGAGCGGGGTTCGACTCCCACTCTGGGCATCGAAGTTTGAGGTGACGTTGTCACAACCGTTACATATATATTATAATATATAATTTTCCCCCAGCACCTAAACAACAAATCAGACTGTCATATAAAGACTAGGCAAGACCTATATCCCATAACATTTCCCCTTTAATGTGTGCATGCTATTATTTCATCTGTGTTGTGAAACGTTTTTTCCCTCCCCCCTATACCTCTGTCCTTACAACAATGATTTTAATTGATTAGATATACTACAGGCTAAGTGATTGAGAGCAGTGTAGTGTTCATCAATGCATCAATAAGCCGCGGACGCCTTTCCGCCCGTGTGGAAATGCGCGTGGGACATCTGTCAGTTTGCAGTGTTTGTGCATCCGTGTCAGCCGCATGTGCATGCTCCCACACTGGAACAGTGACGCGCGGCTCGTCGCGCTGCTGACTGATCAGGAACAGATGCTATTCCCGTTCTCGGGATTGCCTTCTAATTGACGATTACTTTTTATAGACTGCAGGGCAGATACTGCGGCACACTTCATTCCCTGCCACATTTCACTGACGCATTCTGAAGCTCTCGTTTTCATATTTCTTTCTCCCTCCCTCCCTCCCTCCCTCCCTCCCTCCCTCCCTCCCTCCCTCCCTCCCTCCCTCCCTCCCTCCCTCCCTCCCTCCCTCCCTCCCTCCCTCCCTCCCTCCCTCCCTCCCACATCTGAGGGACACAATGACGCCTCGTATTACAGGTTGTTGACAGTCACGTCATCCCGGTTCCAGATGGCCCTGGTGCAGAGAACTTCTGTACGCCCGACGCCATAAGGTCCCCGAAGGTCTCTCTATTTGTTGATTATAGCGCATCAAAGCCACAGCGACAACATGATGGCTTCCCTTCTTTAAAGTCTATCACGCCGTGCTGCACTGAGTTGTTACCTAAGCTGACAGAGGCGCTTCTCAGTGAGGCCTACCGCCAGTATCTTTTGAAGCGCACCATATGTCACAATAAACAAAAATAATCATCAGTACTATTCCATCTCTGTAGGTGTATCCGTTTGCTGTTGTATCCTCTCTTCATGTGCTCAGCGTTGTGTGGTCTGTTTTATCTTGTTATTAGCACGTCTACCAACGTGTTTATATTGTGTCGTGAAGTACGACTGATGAGAGAAAGAAAGCTCTAGAGGAAAGCTTTAGAAACAGATAATAGCTGTTTATCCCTCCCTACCAACCAACACCAGCGTACCCCAACCAGGCTGCCTTTTACTAATAAAGAGATATTATTGTATCTGCCCTGTGGGCCTATTAGTGAATAAATCCCATCCATTTAGTAGCTCTAACAGTAGCATCAAACCACAAGAGACCCCTGTAGCCCATTCCTCAGTCTCCTCCTCCTCCCCGCACTCAGATTGTCCAAGTAGTCCTCACCTCTCTGGGGGTTTCCCGTCATGCTGTAGCGTGGAAACCCTGGCAGGCTCCTCTGGGGCCCCAGAAGGAGGCCATCTTTCACCCACTGCACGGCTCCTGAGGCCCGCAGGACCTCGCACCTTAACACAGCCACGCCCCCCATGTTCACAGTCAGGTTCCTGGGCGTGGTCCTGAAGGCCTGCTGGGCCCCCACACCTGGGGAGGGATGGAGAGGAGAAATCAAATGAAATCAAAAGGGATGCCCCGATCATGTTTTTTGCCACCGATAGCGATCACCATATCGGCCGATACACTGCCAATACTGATAGTTTTTGGTTTTGTTATATTGTAAAAACTGGGATTTGGGTTAATTAATATATATTAAATAATTATTAGTAACCTATACATAATAAAAAATACTATGTGCCATTTGAAATCGAATTGAGCTGAATTCAATGCATTTGAACCATTTTCATATGTATTATCAGCGCCAAGCTGCCAACACAACGAGTCGAAATTCTCCGCTCTCTCTGCAAGCAGCGTCTGTCTGCAACGCATGTGACTGGAGCCACTGTCTCTGTGTGACTCTGCTTTGGCCCAATCAACTTCCCCCACCGGCACCCTGGGGGTCTGCGAATCAGAGGCAGAGTAGGGCAGGGCGGGTATTCACGCACGGCAAGCTTGATTGTCTCAACTACCTGGGGTCGTCTAGTTTTTTACCATTTCCAGTTCCGCGTTCGCGTTCTGCGATCTGATTGGCCACTGACGTTTCTGGTGCGATCTGATTGGCCACTGACGTTTCTGGTCTTGTGACATGTGCGCCCAATCGCGTGACGCCTGTGTCTTTGCCCATTTCCGCCTCGAACAGCATGCAAACTACCTAACGCCTAGTTTATCACTGGTTAAGCTTAGGCGACTCTTTCGAAGTTGGTTAAGGTTAGAGTTTGGAATCAGGGCTGGTGTTCTATCGCCCTGCTCTAAGACAAACTCTAACCTTAAAGGGGAACTATTTTACTATTCCTAGCACTATTTGGGCAACTTTAAACAATTCCTGTCAGTCTATTGAAGACATCTGTACGTTTAAAAAAAAAAAAAATGCATTGGTTTATATTTCTAATCAAGTACTCAAACCCATCATTTTTCAGCCACAAGAAATCAGGCTGTTATGGCCTGGCTCCGCCCATAAGCACTTTGAGTGACAGTCAGTCGAGAGAGAGAGAGAGAGAGAGAGAGAGGGGGTGTAGACAGACAGACAGACAGACACCCTATGTCTATACGTTGTGTTAGTTTGCTGCTGCTATGAGAGAGAGAGAGAGAGAGAGAGAGAGAGAGAGAGAGAGAGAGAGAGAGAGAGAGAGAGAGAGAGAGACAGACAGACAGACAGACAGACACCCTATGTCTATACGTTGTGTTAGTTTGCTGCTGCTATGAGAGAGAGAGAGAGAGAGAGAGAGAGAGAGAGAGAGAGAGAGAGAGAGAGAGAGAGAGAGAGAGAGAGAGAAAAAAAAGTGTAAACACTCTGCGTGTCCTCCCGGGAGAGGGAGCCGGGAGGACACGCAGAGTGTTTACAGTTCTCTCTCTCTCGGTTCGGGAGCATGAGCTGTCTGTGGCGCAGCGCGGTGGTGGACTTGAGCCGGGAGGACACGCAGAGTGTTTACAGTTCTCTCTCTCTCGGTTCGGGAGCATGAGCTGTCTGTGGCGCAGCGCGGTGGTGGACTTGAGCCGGGAGGACACGCAGAGTGTTTACAGTTCTCTCTCTCTCGGTTCGGGAGCTCGTTTACAGTTCTCTCTCGGTTCGGGAGCATGAGCTGTAGCGCAGCACGGTGGTGGACAACTTCCTCGAGAGGGAGAGGGAGACGCAGAGCGTTTACAGTTCTCTGCTTCTCTCGCTCGGCGGGCAGCTAGAGGGGGCGGGTGTTATTATGCAAATGCACCATATGACGTCCCATATAGGCAAATTTTCAGATGACTCACTTGAGGGAGGGACATTATTGTGAGGGGAGAATTGGAAGAATGCGCCAAATCGAGAATTAGAGACATAGATTCTATTACTATAAGTCCACATAGCTAGAAAATAACCCTAAACACAGGAAAAGGTCATTTATAAGATAGTTCCCCTTTAACAAACTTCGAAAGAGTGCCTAAGCTTAACCGGTGATAGAAACAGGCGTCACACGATTGGCCGCACATGTCACACGACCAGAAACGTCAGTGGCCAATCAGATTGCAGAACGCGAACGCGGAACTGGAAATGGGTTGGTAAAAAACTAGACACTACCTGGGGCACTGTAGAGTATGGGTTACCGGGGCTCCGTCGCCTCGAGTCGACTACACTTGTAAAACTATTACTCTCATGCTCACTCGCACTAACACACACACGCTCTCTCTCACGCTCGCTTGCACACACACACACACACACACACACACACACACACACACACACACACACACACACACACACACACACACACACACACACACACACACACACACACACACACACACACACACACACACACACACACACACACACACACACACACACGCTCACTCACTCGCTCACTCACTCTCTCTCTCACACTCGCTCTCTCATTACAACTCCGCTGAGAGTTGTCTTTCTGTTATGTTTTTCGCGCTCGTCATCGATCGGTTTTCGCGATCGGCAAGTAGCAAGCATTATCGGAATTCCCCGATCTCATATTTATACTGATTATCGGCCGATACCGATTGATTGATTGATTGAAAACTTTATTAACAGATTGCAGAATGGGTACAGTACAGTACAGCTCAATACATACAATTGTTAAGGGGATGAAGACCAGAGAAAGACTTTCGTCTTGTTTACATCAGGGTCCCCCATTTTCAATTCATCATAACATATATGACACACACGACATACAGATAGACAGTAGGCCTACTGCTACATCTATACATTTATGACATACCAGATTTGCAAATACAGTACTGTTTGTGATACAAAAAGAGTCCAGAAAAGAGAGTATATACATTTGACGTAGAAACTGTACATTGGAGGAGGTTGGGTAGGTGGGGTGGGGTTGGGTGGGTGGTAGGGGGGGAACTGTACATTGGAGGTGGTTGGGTAGGGGGTGGGTGGGGGACACTGTACACTGTACATTGGAATATTGACAAAACCATACTTGGTCATTTACTGTACATTGGAGGGGGTTGGGTTAGGACATTTTTAGGGGCCAGTTTCGAATTGCAGTCTCCCGTAGGTGTTCTTTGAGAGTGTTTTTGAAAGTGGGTAGTGATTCATATTCCTTTACAGCTTTGGGTAGGGCGTTCCACATTGATGTGGCATAATTGCGAAACGTGTTTAGTCCCTTGTTTGAGCCGAATCTGGGTTTAACATGATTTGTGGAGCTCCCTCTGGTGTTGTGATCGTGGTATTCACTGACCTTTGGGAAGTATGTTGACATGTACATGGGAACCTTGGTCGTGTAGTGTATCTTGTAGACCAGGCCCATTGCAAGTTGCTGTACTCTGTCGTCTACTATAAGCCATCCTAGGTTGTCAAAGTGGGCAGGGGTGAGGTGGGTTCTAGGAGTCAGGTCAAGCAGTAGTCTGACCAGTTTGTTTTGAGATGTTTGTAATTTTGTTTTTAGTGCCTTTGAGGTGCTTTGGTACCATGAGGTGCAAGCATAGTCGAAGTACCCCTTTTTTTTTTTTAACAAATGTTTTTTATTTCCCCTTTTTTTTGTATACATGAAACAAGACAAACAGTACAGTAACAGTAATAATCAACGATAAATCACAGGACAATAACAGAAATAATAATAACAATAATGACAGTCCAGTAATTAAATCAGAATGAAAGTAGATTAAAAGACATACAAATAATAAATACAATACATGGGCTCTTGCTCGCTCTCCCCCCCCCCCCCTCAGGACCCCCACTTGGACTATACATCCACTACTTCATTCAACATCAGGACAGTCCAAATCTATATGCGTTCCTTTATCTTATCCACCACAGCTACCCAGACTGCTATGCTGGCTTCATTAACACCTAAAATTCGTGCAGTGGATATCTCTAGATAAATCACATTGAGATAGGTGAGAACCCATACCTTCCGGCACATTTTATCCGGTTGAATCCAGCGTGACGCTATACACTTTTTGGCAGCCGTAAGACCCGCCAAAATGAGTCTCTTTACATGTACAGAGGACGTTAACTGAGAAACATCATTCAACAACAAAACAACAAAAATCCCGCTTGGGGACCAGGTTTCCATGATGCCAGTTACCCAGGTGGGGTATCTCCCAGGCCTTTCTGTGTGGAGTTTGCATGTTCTCCCCGTGCTCGCAAGGGTTTCCCCCCCCGATAAGATAAACCCAATGGAAAAACATGCACAACAACAAGATCGCTAACGCTGTGGCGTCCTTGACGAAGACGGACAGGAGCACTTGGATTGGTCCCCTGGCGCGGCTCACGTGGCGCCTGTCTGCTCCCGGCTGCCCTTGGGGGGGAAGGACGACGGGATGGGTTAATCGCAGATACGCATTGTATGCATGGTTCGCATGTGTGCCAAATGGTGACCTCGGAGCAGGTCCTAAATTATTATTATTATTACAGAAGGAAGTGTCGGTATGGTCAGAGACAAAAATTCTGATAATTGAGTGGTGACATTTTCCCAGAAAGTCTTGACAGGAGGGCATTCCCAATACATATGCATATATGTACCAATAGCATCGTTTGAACACAAGGAGCATCGAGAGTCTGGTCTGAGACCCATTAGGTGCAATCGTCTAGGGGTCAGGTAAGTCCTATGAACAAAGTTAAGATTAATCTGTTGGTGATCTGGGTTGCCTGATGATAGCCGAACATTTTCCCAGACTGCATCCCAATCAAAATCTACTTCCAGGTTTGGAATATCCTTCCTCCAAACCGAGGAAGGACCTTATGAGGACGTAAGTAAGTGGCGATAAAAGTCAGAGACGAAGCCTCTCGACGTCTCCTTGTCATAAAAGAATTTGTGAAATCTGTGGTGCTCAAGTGGAACATCTAATGGGACTCCGTGAGCCTTCAAATCTGCTCTTATTTGTAGATAGAAGAGATAAGTGGAACTGGTGAGGTCAAATTTGTTGAATATATCTCGATAACTGCGGAGACCATGGTCATCGAAGCTATCCCCCAATGTGTGTATGCCTTTCTTTTCCCATCCAGGGTATCTGATAGGTTGTTGTTCAATAAGGATTAAATTGTTATTAAATAGGGGAGAATGCCTGTGCCATTTATGTTGGTTAGTACACGTTTTCTGTGTGTCACGCCATATCCGGATCACATGTGTAATAAGAGGGCCAAATCTTAAATTGCATTGCTTAATTGATAAGTTGGTGTACACTATATCCTGCAGTCTATGTGGTGCCACTATGTTCTCCTCTAATGGTCTCCAGGATACCGCTGCTTGAGAATCAAACCAGGTGATCAGTGGTCTCAAAGAGAACGCTTTAAAGTAATAATTGAAGTCTGGAAAGGCTAAACCCCTGTCGGTTTTATTTCTCTGTGCAGTGGATCTTTTTAATCGTGGACGTTTGTTGTTCCAAATAAATTTATATGCAGCGGAGTGTAGTTTTTGCCAGTAACCAGCAGGGGGGGGGGGGGTAACATCGAGCTGACGAAGTTAATTCTGGGCAAAACATTCATCTTAACTATTGACGCTCGGGCCTGTAATGAGTTTTTAAATTTTGACCACCTGCCGAAGTAATTTGTGATCCTGTCTTGCAATCCGGAATAATTATACTTCACCGTTTGGCTTATAGTGGGGAATATTTCAACTCCAAGACATTTAAAGTGTTCTACCATGGGTATATTTGCTGGGAGGAAGGTAGCCTTCGCAGTCACATTGAGTGGAAGGAAGTCCGATTTTGGCCAGTTTATCTTAAATCCCGATAGATTGCCAAAATCATCTATTACTTTGAGAAGATGAGGTAGGGAAGTGCCAGGGTTTTGCATGAACAAGATTACATCATCTGCATATAAGCTAATGTGATGCTGTGTGCCCTTAATTGAGATCGGTGCTATGGACTGGGATTGTCTTATGTACTGTGCTAAAGGTTCAAGGGATAGAGCAAATAGTCCGGGACTAAGAGGACAACCCTGTCTGGACGAGCGCGACACAGGGAAGAGTGGAGAGCAGAGTTTACCTGTTAAAATAATGGCAGATGGACCTGTATATAGTACTTTGATCATATGAATGAACCCATCACCTAACTCCATCCTTCTAAGTACTGACCATAAATAAGACCATTCCAACCTGTCAAAGGCTTTCATCGCGTCTAAGGATAATACAGCCGTAGGAGGTGCAGCATCCTTGCTGGCATCTATCACATGCAGTAACCGTCTAATATTATCCATGATCAGGCGGCCTCTTATGAAGCCTGTCTGATAAGGGTGAACTAAAGATGTCATATGCTTTTGAAGTCGGATGGCTAGTACCTTAGCGTACAGCTTGAGATCGGTTCCAAGGAGGCTTAAGGGTCTATAACTGCCACATTCGGTGGGGTCCTTATCTTTCTTAAGTAGGACAGATATGAGTGCCATATTGACATCCCTGGAAAAGTTTCCCTCTTTGACTGAGTGTAAAATCATATCAAGTATTAGGGGTCCAATTACATCCCAGCATGAGAGGTACAGTTCGGGTGGAATGCCGTCCCAGCCAGGGGCCTTACCACTTTGCAAGTCAGAAATAGCCTCCCTAAGTTCCTCTAGTCACGGGGTCAGGAACCTTTTTGACCGGGAGAGCCATATAAGCCAAATATTTCTAAATATATTTCATTGAGAGCCATATAGTATTTTTAAAATATAATAAATTAAATATGTCTTACTTTTAATGCGACTTCTGGTGCTGCATGGTTTTGCTGATGGCCTTGTAATCTGGTTCATACGTGGTGAGATTGAGCTTCATGCAGGTGTTGAGGCTTCCATCAGTTAAACGTGAGCGTAGGTTGGTCTTAATGTTCCTCATATGCGAGAATGACTGCCCACATGCATATGTAGAGCCAAACATGGTCAATACGGCAATACTCACGCTGCATTGTGTGGTATGTCACAGGAAGCTCATTCCAAGTTTTAAGAATCAGCTGGTCTTCAGGTTGAAGATTTTAAATTTCTGTCCACTTGTGTTCCCTCACCAGCTCTGCTCGCTATATCTTCAGCTACAGATACTATTAGCTGTATCTTCAAAACTAATTTCTGTTTACTTTAAAATGACACAGTATTATTAAGAAATATCACAAGTATTAAATTTTTTTTTTTTTTACTCAAACATCTCTGGGAGCCATATGCTGTCACCAGAAGAGCCATATATGGCTCGCGAGCCATAGGTTCCCGACCCCTGCTCTAGTGTAATAGGTGCATCTAACCGTTTAGCGTCTTCCTCTGAGAGTTGTGGTAAGTTAATTTGATCAAGGAATTCCTCAATTTTATTATGATCGAAGATCACTTCTGACTCGTACAGGTTAGAGTAAAACGTACAAAAAGTGTTGTTGATTTTTTTGGGGTCGGTGGTAACCATCCCCTGTTGGTCCTTGATGGCAGGGATATCCGCAAATTGTTCACTGGACCGTATCTTCATAGCTAGTAGGTGACTAGGTTTAGAGCCATGAAAGTAATAATGTTGTCTTGTTCTGTGTATCTGAAGTTCGGATTGTTGTTTTAAGATGGAGTTAATCTCCTTTTTCAACATTTTAATTTGAAACTCCAGTCGACACGAGTAGTTGCGTTGTAAAGAGGAGAACAACAAAGAGTGAAGTCCTTCCAGTTCTACCAATTTGGAGAGACGTTTCTTGCGGAGGTTGGAGGCAAAGATAGTAGTGTTACTCCTGATAAAACAAAACCAAGTTCCATAAAGTTCTGGGGTCTTGTACCGATCCCGCATTAAACTGCAAGTATTCAATGAGTTTATCTTTAAATTGCAGGTTGAATTCATTGTTTTTCAACAGTGTCGAGTTAAAGCGCCATCTTGGGGCTCGGGATGTCATTCTACTGAATGAGCCCTTTAGGAGTAAATACTTGTGGTCTGACAGTGCAATGGGCCTCAATTCAACGTCAAAGCTATCAAATAGTCTAGGGCAGGGGTCGGCAATAGGTGGCCCGCGGGCCGAAATTGGCCCGCCAGCAATCATTTCTGGCCCGTCAGTTTATTTTGAGAATATGATATTTATTTTATTTTCATCATATAATTTTTATTATATGCATACTTTATGTTTTATCCATGTTGAGAGTGAATAACAGGTATAGGCAGTGAGGGGCAATGTACCGTATATATAGGCTTGCTCAAAGTGAGGTGGACAGCGCGTGGTGCTGAAATGGGAAACACTAGTCCATGAAATAAAAACACCAGTTCAGTAAGTCATTCAAGCTTTATCTTTACTCATGACTGACGGCACCACACATGCATGTAAACAGTAATGCAATTAAAAACAATGCAAAAACAATGCAATTAAACTTTAAACAAAAAGAGTGCTTGAAGAAGCTCCTGAAATGACGGCACTATAGGTATTTGAATTACGAGACATTCGGAAGTCCATTAGCTCCATTTCCAGTGCAGCCTCATCTAACAAGGTTAACTATCATAATCGATCGTCCCACTATATTCCTTTATCCGTAATTGATCAGTCTCCCCAGTTAGTAGCTAGATTAATATATTTAGCGGAAGTGTCAATAATCGATCGCGGGGGATTCCCCAATCTGGATGCGTCAGCCCCAGTCTCCTCTGTAGACCAGACCGTCTCATTTAACAAGACAAGGCTTGTTTGCGATTCAATAAGTATAATAATAAGTAAGACAACGGATACGTTTAACGAATTCCATATAAATAGATAGTTTTAACATTAAACATTCAACATTAAACCGGTCCGTGGCCGTCAGATAGACGGTTGCGCGTAATGTAGGATAGACCGATAGAGAGAGGCGCTTTATAATACAATGGAAAAAAGACAAAGGTATACATTTCAGTGCATGTATATGTCGTTTACAGTTTATTATGCCACCTATGCAGCTCGTTTATTTTGACAGTTAAAATTTTTTCACTATCATTATATTAAATTAGCCATTGTTTTTGGTTCTGGCCCGCCATATAATGGCTTGGGGAAAAATTGGCCCGCGGCCAAACCTAATTGCCGACCCCTGGTCTAGGGGATGCAAAAACATAATCTATTCTAGAAAAGGTCCTGTGTCTTGCTGAGAAAAAGGAAAAATCTTGCACCGTTGGATTGAGCGATCGCCACAAATCAATTACTCCTGTGTCCTTGGACCAGGCCTGTAGTGCCGTAGAGGCCTGTCTCTGGTCATAGGTTGTGGTGAGACTAGATTTATCAATCAAGGGATCCCAGATGGCATTCAAATCTGCACCAATTATAAATGAATACTCAGGGAGATCTAGCATCGCTCTAGTGAGTGAAGCATAGAAGTTAGAGTCATAAACATTAGGGGCGTAAGCCACTACCAAAGCAATTTTCCTGTTAAAGTAATCTATCTTGGCAATAGTTACTCGACCATCTGCATCAGACCATATGTCTAATAATTTAATATTCAACTACCGTTTAGCTACTATAGCTACACCACAGGACTTGGTGCCAAAGGAGGAGTAGCTTATGTTTTTATATACTTTATCCGCCAGCTTTGCATTGTCAGCCAATAAAAGATGCATTTCACTTAAAAGAGCCACATCAACCTGTTGTCTTTTCATCCATGTTAAAACGCTTGTGCGTTTATGATGAATATTAAGACCCCCTGTATTCCAAATCAAGATATTTAAGTTAGCCATAGTCTAAACAGGTTGCAGTATGTCTGAGTGTAATTCGTCTGGAGTAGCACTTCATAATAGATATATATCCAACTGTTAAGGTCCTGTTGAGATCCGAGCGTGAGCATAAAAACAAACATATAAAACAAAAAAACACATAATCCCCTATTCCCAACCCCCTCCCCCCCTTTAAAGTACTTATCCAGTATCCCCAATCGAGCATATCAACCATAACAACCCTATGCATATTACCATAGGGTCTAAACCCTCAAATCTACCATAAGTAGATTATTCTCTCAGTGGCTGCTAGCCACACTTCCTTAAAATAAAGAAAAATAGATAAAATGCCTCAAAAAGTAGAGTACATTCACTTAAATCTTATAAGAACATGGCTAAGTTTAAACAAGAAGAAGAAAGAGAAGAAAAAAAGCCTAGAATTGGAATTATTGCAAAAGAAGGGGGGGGGGGGGGTTATAATACGTGTGCAGTGCGTCCACCAGGCCAGGGGAGGGCGATGTGACG
The DNA here is from genome assembly GCF_963971535.1 of Notolepis coatsorum. Classification (NCBI taxonomy): domain Eukaryota; kingdom Metazoa; phylum Chordata; class Actinopteri; order Aulopiformes; family Paralepididae; genus Notolepis; species Notolepis coatsorum. Next base: position 78,086,411 of record NC_140183.1, read on the forward strand.
TCTGTTGTTTCCTATGATTCATAGAGTAGAGGTTACAGAATATTCCAGCATTATCATAGTGTAATTAGACTGGCGTGTCAGAAGAGGCGCTGTACAACAGTTTGTCTTATTTTTTTTTATCGACCTAGTAGGTCAACATCATATGAACCTCAGATGATGACGTATGCCGTGTGTGTGGTTAGCAGAACGTATCTAGAGGTCACAGAACATGCCAGCTTAGTAATAGTGCAATTAGACCATCGTGTCAGGATAGGGCACTGTGCAACAGTTCGTCTGACATTTTAGCATCTTCTCTGTATCGTTCCAATTTTAGTATATGTCTAGCCGGAGCTTCTAGTATGTCAACAACAAGTGAATAGTAGATGATGAAGCTGGCGGTGGACACCACTATATGCCGAGTGAGTGGCTGGAAGAACGTGTCTGAAACGTTAATGGATCTTTGAAGTCCAATAAAAATATGTACACCCACACAGAATAAATTTTTAAAAAACGCTACACGGACCCACGGAGGTATTAACCCAAGTCATGGCGCGACGTAAGTGACATGCATAAAAGTCATAGATCATTTAAACAGAGCTATCGTTTATCTCCCCAGCCTTAGTGTACGTACAATGGTTATACAAAATAAAACCGACCAAACCCCCCTTATATCAGATGTAGCGAAACATTTAAATAAAGTATCTAGGCGATACCCAGCGTCACATAGTTAACCTATTTATAAAAACCAAGTTATAGAAATTATATGACGCCGCTCTGCGTTTAAGCCATAACGAAGTGCTCTGCACACAAACAGTATACTGTCGCCTAGAACGTGGCCTCCTCCTGGGTCTTCAAGAAGGTTGCGGCTTCCTTAGGCGAGGAAATCTGTATCCTCACTCCGTCTTTGGTAATGAACAGCTTCGCAGGGTACTGAAGAGACGGTTTGAAACCTAGATTGTAGAGTGGGCCCATGACGGTTCTGTAGCGGGAACGCTGCTCCACGACTTCAGGACAGTAACCTTCATAGATTTGGACTGGGTTCCCTCCGTATACCAGCTTACCCCTCCTCTTCCGTGCCTCCCGAATAATAATTTTTTTTATTCCAATTTGACGTAAGCTAGCAATAACTACTCTAGGCCTGGAGCTCACGGACTCATCCAGTCCTATTATGCGAATATTAGGTCGACGGATACGGTATTCGAAGTCGGTTAGCTTAGCCATTAGCTTATCGTTGATTCCTTCTAGAGCCCCACTACTAGCATCTATCACTTCCACCTTGTCAGCACAAGTATTCAAGCCGGTTTCCACATCGTTTAGACGACCGGTATGTTCACCAACCGCAGCCCAGAGGCTGTCGATTTTGGATTCGATAGAGGTAGCCTGGTTGGTTAGGGATTGTAAACCGTCCGTTAAGGTGCGCTCGAGATTGCGCTGGGATTGTGTGAGTTTTTCGATTAGCTTAGCAATGGTGTTCATATCAGTGGGAACGTCGTCTTTCTTTGATTCGCTTCTCGTTGCTTTCTTCATTGTGGTTCTTTCAGTCAATATAGTTAGTAGGAAACCTAAGGTGATGTATACATAAAGGTTTATCCGAGTTGAGAGTATAAAAAGAGCACACAACATAAACAACATAAACAGAAATGGATCAATATGAACATAATTCCAAATTAGCTGCAGTAAATGAATTAGGAAAAAACTAAACATAAATACTAGGGATGTCCCGATCCGATCACGTGATCGGGATCGGCGCCGATCACGTGCTTTTCAGAGGATCGGGATCGGGAAAGGAAATTAAATAAAAATCGGCAGTCAATAAAAGATTTTTTTTTTTCAACAAACATGACCATGTTCACGTCTTAAACTCATACGGAGGCCTTAGTTTTGGTTTTAAATGACATATAATATATCATTAATGTATTTATTGTCACACAGAGCAGAATAATTGTCCACAACAAACACATTCCCTTTAATTTACACCGTTGCAACAAACACTTTCCCTTTCATTTAGACCGGTGTTCTGGCTACACGCTCACATCACAACAAAAGTACAACACGTCGCTCCCGAAACACTGTTATGCACTCACTTGAGCAGCTAGAGGTTTGGAAGTTGGAACTAAGCATTTTAAAATAGAAAGTGAAGCCAGTCCAACAGCAATTGCAATGTTTGCAAGGACGACATTCCGTGTGGAGGAAAAACTCAGCAGGCTGGAGCCTGGAGGCAGACTTTTCAGACTAACTTTTCACCTGGATAACGTCAATTATTTGCTGTGACTAAAAGCAGCTAGAGGTTTGGAAGTTGGAACTAAGCATTTTAAAATAGAAAGTCAAGCCAGTCCAGCAATTGCAATGTTTGCAAGGACGACATTCCGTGTGGAGGAACAACTCATGAAGCAGCAGACTGGAGCCTGGAGGCAGACTTTTCAGACTAACTTTTCACCTGGATAACATCATTTATTTGCTGTGACTAAGGATTATCGTCGGCGTTTCAGACCGTAAGTCGAACACTGAATGTATACTAATGTGCAAACATATATTGAAACTTTTAATATTTCTCATGAAGCACATTTCTCAGGGTGAATGTAATAACAAGAGCCTCCAGGGACTATAGCCAACAGAGGGACTTGTCTTGCTTCACCAGTTTCTGACAAAAATGCGTCAAAATTGATTACTAATGTGAAAGATCGGATCGGGAACGATCGGAATCGGTAGATATTTAAAATCACATGATCGGAATCGGATCGGGAGCAAAAAAAGGCGATCGGGACATCCCTAATAAATACTGTACTTACATCTGTCATTGACATTGACTCACAATTTCCCCCAAAAGATAGCGGTAACTGTAGCATACCCAGTGATGGGCAAGCTACTTGGAAAATGTAGCAAGCTACACTACAAGTTACTCTCAATTAAATATAGCTCAACTACAATGGAAGCTATCCCCAGAGAAATGTAGCAAGCTACACTACAAGAACATGGCAAAAATAGCTAGCTACATCGGCACTACTTTTTTTTTTTTTTTTTTTTTTACTTCGTGACCAAGTTTCCACCAAACAAATAGGCAGGAAAAAAAATTCTCAGTTTGATTGTTTATTATAAAACTGAAACAAGCCCTCGGTCTGGCTTTTTGTGTCATCCTTTTAACATGAACTTGTATTACACACTTCTTCAATATCTGAATTGTTTTACTTCATTTTACTAGTATTATGCTACCATGTATATACTACTACCAACTATGCTAATATGTCTATACTACTACAGTATGTACTCAGAGTATAACACTCAAGCTTGACACTGACAAACAATACTACTTATCCTTGGCTGCTAGATATGTACCACTCCTACTGACTTGTTGTACACAATTTGTAAGTTGCTTTGAATGAAAGTGTCAGCTAAATTACCAAATGTATTTAAATATGTAACTCACAAAACATTCCATGGCCCCAAAATCATGTGGGGACCCCCCCTGGGGGTCCTGTCCCACAGGTTGAGAACCACTGCTTTTCCCTCTTTTTTTCTTTTCTCCACCCCAATAATATTGTTCATTTTCTGCCTACAGTGAAACATCATGATAGCAGCTATCTTAGTTAAAGCTGTTGACAAAGTGTACTGACTTGTGTGCTGTTTGGGAACAGTTGATTTTCATCAGCTCACCTGAATGTGTCCTCAAGTTAGTGCTGGACGTGTTGAGAGAGCAGCATATGTTTTAGCCGTTTTTTCAGTCAAACTCATAAATGTGTCCCAGATAGGGCCATGGAGAGTCATTGTTGTTATTGACATCATCATCTTCATCAATGTCATCGAACCCCTCTGCCATTTCGCGCAGACTGGTTCATGTAATCCGTTAAATTGCATTCATTCAATACGTCTGTGTTTTGATTTTCACTTCCTGCTTTGCGGCTGGATTCCCGCCCTATCCTGCCTCTGATTGGCCTACCCGTAATGTTTTGGCCTACCATACCCAATCGTGAGTCGTCACTCATATCTAAACAAACCAACCAATCATAGTGGGTTTTTTACGGGGAGTTTTTTTTTCTCCTCGCAGATCTTCTAGTCTAGACTGTTTCTCCCGAAAGTAGCGTGTAACGTTTCTCGTCGCTACGTTACTACTTCGTTCTATAAATAGCTCCGCTACAGAGATCGCTACCCTGGTTAAAAAGTAGCGAGCTACCAGCACGCTACTGAGAATTGTAGTTAAGCTATGTAGCGTCGCTACTTGTAGCTAGCTACTGCCCATCACTGAGCATACCATCAAACAGCTGGACTGAGACAAACTGGCCAAAGTTAGGAAAAAAACTCTTAAAGGGCCAGTAACTACCAGCAAACCAGAATGCGACACTAGCTGGAGCACATCACACACAGTGCTAGATCCACAAAGAATGGACGGTGGACCTGCACGGTGATTGATTGAATGAACATTTTATTAACAAATAGCAGAATGGGTACAATACAGTACGGCTCAATACACACAATTGTTAAGGGGATGCAGACCAGAGAAAGACTTTCGTCTTGTTTACATCAGGGTCCCCCATTTTCAATTCATAATGAATTGTAAGTAAGGGTGCATAGCACAGTGTAATCCATTCTTTGTGGATCTAGCAAGACCGGAGGAGCAGCTGATTGCTCTACCTATTTAGACCTGGCTCAGATGTCATGAGGCTGCCAGATCGTAGTTTCTTATTTACCAGTCAGTCCTTATAGTCTTGCTCAGTCTCATGTCAGTCCTTGTTTATTTGCTTTACCTAACTTGTCTTGTCCTCCTTTGCTCACAGTTCCCTACCTGGCTTCACACCCTGCTCCCGCATCCTGGATCCTTGTGTATGACCTTCGCCTGCCTGACTACGCTTCTCCGTGTGAATCCGCTGGACTGTCTGAGAACCTAGCCCCGGTCACGATCCTCTGTTTGTCGGACTACCTGTCTGCGCGCCCACTCCCTGGACTGTCTAAGGACCTGGTTACCGTATTCTCCCTTTTCCAAATAAATATACCCGCTATTTGGGTGGTACCTGTGTGTGTGTGTGTGTGTGTGTGTGTGTGTGTGTGTGTGTGTGTGTGTGTGTGTGTGTGTGTGTGTGTGTGTGTGTGTGTGTGTGTGTGTGTGTGTGTGTGTGTGTGTGTGTGTGTGTGTGTGTGTGTGTGTGTGTGTGTGTGTGTGTGTGTGTGTGTGTGTGTCTATGAGGTAGAGGTAAAGAGGCCGGCCAGTAACCAAAAGGTCGCTGCTTCGATCCCCGGCACTGACAGAAATTCCAGCTGTGACTGATTGGTGCCTGGTATTACATCCTGCCTAAGTGCCCTTGAGCAAGACACTGAACCCCAAAACTGGAGGCGACCCTACGCTCTGACCTCTCTGATAAAAATGTATGTGTTGGGGACTGTGTGTATGTTTAACTAGGAGGGATATGCAAAAAGACACATTTAAATTGCCTTGTGTACATTGACAATAAAGTTCTTCTTCTTCTTCTTCTTCTTCTTCTTCTTCTTCTTCTTCTTCTTCTTCTTCTTCTTCTTCTTCTTCTTCTTCTTCTTCTTCTTCTTCTTCTTCTTCTTCTTCTTCTTCTTCTTCTTCTTCTTCTTCTTCTTCTTCTTCTTCTTCTTCTTCTTCTTCTTCTTCTACTGTATTTGTCTGTCTCACCGTAACTGCGATAATAACATATGCATTTCCCATCCAACTTGGCTCAAACTTGGTGGATACGTTGGCAGGCAGCCATGGACCTGTAGGATTGATTATCTTTCAAATTGCTAAAAAATTTACTGATCGACGTCACAAATTGACAGTGCCGATCAAGGTCAACATCTTAGCCATCAGTGCACTGTTGTATCTGATAATGATACTATGTACTCGCGTTGTTGTCAGATCAGCAATATACTCTTGTGAAGAATGGGATGTCCAGACATGCACTCCTGACTTTCTTGCAAGTTTATTAACAAAAGCACACAATGACTGCTTCTTAAAAACATTTGCTGTCGCTCAAAAACACTGGATGTTTACAATAATTCAAGGTTTGAATCAGCGTTCTCCAAACTAATCGAACGAGAATGTGCAATGATCGTATCCCGTCATTGGCAATGATATAGCTTATCCTTTACCGATGGGGCAGACCATCCGACGTAATCTTCTTCTTCTTCATCATCATCATCTCTTCGGAACCTCTGCTGCATTTACAGTAGATTCACTTTAAAAAAGAATCTTAAATTGTTTTTAAATTGTTTTTAACACTGTAAAGTGGTTTTTTGTTTTTGTTTTACACTAATGTAATTTTAGCTATTAATTGTTACAGTAGGTTCATTATGCATTGTGTGTACTGACTTTTAATAATTTTGTTTTTTTTGCAATGGTGATTGTTTTTGTGTTTTTTTGTGCGTGGACCCCACGCACAAGACTAGCTGGTTGCTATCGCACCAGCTAATGGGGATCCCTAATAAAATCAAATCAAATCAAGCTGATGACATCACAGCTAGTGACATCATAATAGGTTTTCCTCCAATCCACAAACAGTTAGTTTTCAGTTTGAAAATGTAGGCGTGGCTTAACGCGAACTGCCCTGCTGAAGACAGTATTTCTTTCCAACTCATTTTAAGACTAAAACATTGTTACTATTTAATTTACAACACATGATATATGAATATTAAGGTACTTCTCTCAAAGACACATAGTTCAACATAACACATTAACTGTTTTGTTCCAGAGTAAACCACAAAGCTGACATTCACAGGAGTTATTTTTCAGTTCAGCGTATCCAGATCTATATTACCTTATTCATTAAACTTTTTTAGCTAGATTTCTTTAAAACAGAGCTTTTCTAAATAATTATCTTAAATGATACTAATTCAACCAGTTACCCTTGATACTCAAACGTAATTAGTTTACACAATAGTCTTGTACTTTAGTAAAATCACTTGGCCTCCCTTTATCCTGTACATTTGGCTATATACCACTCCAAGTTTACTATCAAATTGTTTCCCAGGTTAAACACATCATTTCAGTAATAATTGTAGTTTAATCAAAGCTATATTTCATATAGAAAAATACATTTCTAATGTGTCCTGATTACTAAATATTAAACACTGCTTCCTCCTCTTCCACTGTCTGTGTCTCTGTGCCACAGAAGAAGTTAGCTTCTCACACCTCCGTGAGAAACAACTGCTGTCCTGCTTGTATGCAAATGCTCTTGTGTCCCTTCCAGTTACACTCACTGCATTTTCTGATAACTTGCATTAGTTACAGAATGAGTTATTCTTAAAAGATATATACTTTATCCCACATAATACTTTGAAGATGTATTACTTTGAATTACTTTAAAAAAGGCTTGATTCAACCAGAGGCTTTATTTCATGATTATATTTTAAATGATTTTTCAAGAGCAGTCTAGCTGCTCACACAACAATGTTGATACAGATGTTTATCACGTATACATGTGATTTGAATGTTATCACCGCTATTGGCCGAATCATTGTTTTGAGTCTTCAGGGGTTAATCATATCCCTTTTCCTTCTGTTGTGTGTCGCTTTGAAGCTCACTGAGGTGTTCTGTATACAAAATTGGTTTCTGTGAGACATCCTGGCTCGTGTGACCTGGGACAGCTGGTCCCTATATTGATTTAGCTGTTTAAGGTCACGGGAAGATTTTCTCTAAATGGTTTCCTGAATTCCCACTTGGAGGTAATAGTTATTTAAGAATATGTATAATTGTCTAATTATACTACAGTACAAAGCAAGCACTACAGACAAAGACGGTGACTGACAAGTTTTGCAACTGAGGGCCACTAGGTGGAAACGCAAGCAGGGATGAGGAGAGGTTTACCTGGACTTCACAATAGAAGATGGCAGATGTTAATAAATCAAAAGGATTCTCCTCAGTCATCTCAGTATTCAATTCAATATTCCAGACAGGAAGGTGGATTTAGAGGCCGACATGTTAGATTAGATTCAAATGTATTGTCATTATGCAGCATAAAGTACAGTACAACAAAAATAAGTTTGGCATCCAACCAGAGTGCAAATGTAACAGTAAAGTCCAATAGTAATATACAATGTACAGGTGATTAAACCGGGCATACAATATATAAATTAGTACTACTGAGTGTTTTTTTTTTTTTTTTTTTGCGAGGCCCCCCTTCCCGCGAGGCCCTTTTTCATCACAGACCTAAAATCTAGTTTTGCTTATATGCTTATATATTTCACATTAGACACGTTCCTGGCTCTGAGGCTCTGCAGGCAGCAGAATTGGTTTCAATGAGGGGAGGGGTTACAGGTAAGGTAGCGTCTGTTGAGTTCATTGTGTGTGTCTGTGTGCGTGTCGAGGGGGGGGGGGGGCGTGAACCGACTCATTGCCAGACGTGAGCGATTCGACTCACGCTCACGGCAATGAATCGGCTCTTATGAACGAGTCGCTCATGACCGACCCATCACTAGCATCTGACTATTTCGCGCGTGCAGCATTGGAGGTTATGCCAGCCAAGATGAAGAGGACATCGTTCGGCAGATGGACTGAAGATGAAAGTTGTTGCATGTTAGACAGTTCAGTCAGGCTAGCCATCCCGGCTAAAGACAGGGACAGCTAGTTAGCTTTAGCTACGTTATAATATTAAGTGTGGTTCAGTCGGGATATAGCCATGATGATGTCGGCTAGTAGCTAGCGTTAGCTAACCTAGAGACAGCGCGTGCAGCATTGTTATGCCAAGATGAAGAGGATGGTCATTCGGCAGATGAACTTCGTCAACTCCACGCGGTTGTCTCCATCCTCTTGGACGTTTGGTGAGTTTTTAATGAGTTTTTATTCCCGCCGTGGATATCTCTCTCTCTCTCTCTCTCTCTCTCTGGAGCAAAACGGACCGACTAGCTGTTGTAGTACTAGTAGCTAACGGTGTGTGGCCTGGTGTCAGCACCTGTATTGCTTTTCTCACGTTGTACAGTTTTTCAGTGGTAGCCGCATAGCTTGCTTCTGCGTTAGCTAATGGTTAGCGATAGCCGGGTTGAGCTAACTGTTAGCCAGTTAGCTGTTTAGCTACGACGTTAGCTGCCGGCTGTGCTCGGCTGGGAACGTTAGTTTGATGCTATCAGTTAGCCTAGAGTTAGCTGTTAGCTTGTGCTACGACCATTGACATTAGCCGTGAGAATAGCAGGGGGTTCTGGCACTCTGACTACGACATCATCTTTGACAGAAGATGTAGTCAGGCCTGCACCATGACAAGGCACCGGCCATAGCTTCTTTTTGTCCCGCCAGCGAGAGGCCTTTCGTCAACGTGGAGACCTGTGTTGCGGCCTTTCGCCCTGCGTTCCTTGGTGCAGGTAAGATGTCATGACATTACCCCACTCTTCCTTCCTTCCCCTCCCGAATGTTTTGTTAATAACGATGTTTTTTTCCAGGCAAAACATATGTTACTTCACAACATTTGGAGATACGACATGTGCTGTGTGTGAATTGTCTTGGTCGTTTGTGTAGCTTGGGTAGCGTTGGGCCGTTGGCCAAAGCTGTGTGTGGCCTGGTGTCAGTACCTGGCTAGCCTATTTAGCTGATGTCGGCCAATGGCTCCTTGCTACTTTGTTTTCTCTGGTATAGACCCTCTTCTCTTTGGATTTAAGTGTTGATCTTTGTCCTTTTGGATCTATGTATATTCATGTTGCCTTTGTGAAGTTATCTTTTCCTTCTGTTTTGTTCTTCCATTAAAAGTTGAATATCCTTTAGGGGCTTATCTTTGCTTATCTCTCTCATACATGCTCTCTCTCTAACACACACACACACGACAAACACACATGCTCTCTCTCTCTCTCTCTCTCTCTCTCTCTCTCTCTCTCTCTCTCTCTCTCTCTCTCTCTCTCTCTCTCTCTCTCTCTCTCTCTCTCTCTCTCTCTCTTTCTAACACACACAGTCTGCCTATGGCGGCCTTTCTCGATGGCTAGGCTGTGCTCGCTGAGTCTGTACCTAGTCAAGGATCTTCAGTCACAGTGCTCAGGTATTCTGCCACTGTGTACTCTCTGTTTAGGGCCAAATAGCATTTCAATTTCTTTCCAATGTCTCTCTCTCTCTCTCTCTGTACACTGTATATTGACTGTAGAACGGGAGCTCTCTTTCGCTCTCTCTCTTGCTATATGTTGACTGTATCATGCCCAGCCTCGGGCAGCGCTATTATTTAAGAATATGTTGACTGTATGAAAAAAAAGAAAAAAAAAATTATATATATATATATTTTTTTTTTACCTTTTGGGGGGGGGGGGGGGGGGGTATTAATGTAGTAAAAATGTACAGTGATATATTAGGTATATATACAGGTATAAAGACTAGGGCTGGGACTTTATCGCGTTAATTTCTATTAATTAACTACAGAAAATATTAAACGTTAAAAAACCGTATACATTTTTTTGCATGCGGGCCGCCACACATGACTTGCGAGCGTCATTTGACAAGCCGTTCTGATGAGTGTTTTGACTCGCACGTCTGAATTAATGGTAGTGGACAGCCATTTTGTATTTTTACGCTGAATTTTTGCGTTACAAAAGCCTTTGTGAAATACTCATTTTCCGTGGGATTTTTATCAACTTTGGACCTGTACTACATAAGACTTCAGGCTATGGAACCGTTATGTTTGCCAGCTCCTATACCTGTCAGCTGAAACTTAAAAACAGGCATCTGGCAACCTCTAAACAGACATGTGAGTACACAAAACGTTTACTTCACTCAAAGTGATTTTTCTTTATTGTAAGAATGTTACCTTTCAAAGGAAACCAGACTCATGCTATACTATTGTAAGCAGGGGCGTAGCTGTAGATTCTGGGCCCCATGAAAAAATGCATCATTAACACCACGGTAACTCCCCTACATGTATCTGACCATTCCTTCATATCCTTCTCACTAACTCTCATGCTTAACCAAAAGGTCTTCACCCCAACGCAAACCGTCTCACTCAGACGCAACCTGCCCTCCCTATCCGCCTCCACCCTCTCCTCTGACATACTATCCTCTCTACCTTTGAGTGACACCTTCTCTGCTCTCTCCACAGAGATGGCAACCTCCACCCTCATCTCAGCCCTTGCAACCTCCTTCGACAAGCTCTGTCCCCTCGTTGAGAAACCTGCCCGTCGTTCCCCACCCAGTCCATAGCTGACAGATCCAGTGAGAGAACAAAGACAGGTCCTGAGAGCAGCTGAAAGGAAGTATAGAAAGTCACGCCTCACTGCTGACATCGACACATATCACAACCTCTTGTTAACATTCTCCAAAACCATTACTAATGCCAAAGCTTCTTTCTTTCACCATAGGATCGAGGCCTCTGCCAAGAATCTTCGTAAACTGCATGCTACCATGTCCTCCCTCCTCACTCCCCCCCCACCCCCCCCCCCTCCCTCATCTTTCTCTGCTGAAGACTTTGCGATCTTCTTTGAGGAAAAAGTGGAGAACATCCGCAGCTCCTTCCCCCAACCCCCACCCATTCCAAATGCTGAATCGAGAACCATATCCTTCACTCTGTCATCTTTCTCTCCCATTACAGAAGCTGAGACCCTGACACTGGTAACGTTGAACCAGTGGAGGCTGCTGACCAAATTTTTAGGTGAAGCACAAATTATTATATTATATTATATATTAAATTATATTTTTTAAACATCCCCAACGCTGCAACACCCCCATTCCTCCCAGGTGTCAGGCTCCTCATTCGCTTCCATTCATTTTGGGGACCATGTTTAAATATCATACTTCTGAAGTATAAACAAACTATATTGCTGTGACGATTTCAATAACACAGACCATTCTTAGAGTCAATGGTATGCAAAACTGTACATTGGAATATCTAACATGTATTTACCACCTTCCTCTGCACAAGGCCACAGATGGGTTTTATGTAACACAAGGACAATGAATGAATGAATGAATGAATGAATGAATGAATGAATGAATGAATGAATGAATGAATGAATGAATGAATGAATGATGAATGAAAACTTTATTTAACAGATTGCAGAATGGGTACAATACAGTACGGCTCAATACACACAATTGTTAAGGGGATGCAGACCAGAGAAAGACTTTCGTCTTGTTTACATCAATTCAGTGCCACATACACACAGTCCTCATATCCCTCCTAGTTACACACAGTCATCATTATCCCTCCCATACAATACGCACAACACAACAGACTAACTCGTCTTGCTCAATACTTGTTTATGAGTTTTAAGAGACAGCACTGTAATCTCTCTCAACCAAAGCTCTACTAGTTAACAAATATCTCCACCTTGCTATCTGAAACACTGACACCATTATCAACCTAATAATATCAACCTGATAATATTGAAACATTATCAATATAACGTTAGCTACCAACTTTAGCAGGGCTCCTAATAACACAAGATACATTTCACTATGAATTGAAAATGGGGGACCCTGATGTAAACAAGACGAAAGTCTTTATCTGGTCTGCATCTCCTTAATAATTATGTGTATTGAGCCGTACTGTATATTGTACCCATTCTGCAATCTGTTAAATAAAGTTTTCATTCAAGAAGACACGACTTACCCATATCGTTGAATAGTGCAGCTTCTCCATGTGACGAGTCCGACTCGAGCCGCTTGCATTAATCCCATGGAAAATGTAAACAATAGTGCATCGCGAGCCAGCTTGTTGCATCAAATTGATGTTTGGCTTTTGTCTCCCGAGTGACGTTAGAACTACTACACTTCGGCTGCGTCCAGGCTAAGCACTGCAGGCTTTCGTTTTACAACGACTGAGATAAAAAATATATATATCATCAAACGATGCACAATGGAGAGGCATTGTTGTTATTGATATCATCTTCATCAATGTCATCAGCCCTGTTTAGACATTCACAAGACTTGCATAATGACAAGTTATCTTCCTGAGATAAAAATTATTTTGAAAACAAGCTCGCTGCAGAGCCACAGTACGGCACAAGAGAAACCATTATCTGATTGGGCCACAAGGCTGTCAATCATGCTAGCTGCAGAGCCACAGAACAGCCAAAGAGAAACCATTAGCTGATTGGTGGATTGAATGATTGACAGCCTTGTTATCCATTCAATGGCAAGAGTTTAACTGCACAGACCGTGCTTAGATGAAGTTAATAGCCTATTTTGATTCGCTGTTATTTATTATTTATTAACAATGGGTCACACCTGTGCAGTTTTCTTCACGAATAATTACTGCAGGCAATACTGCAGTGCAGGCCTGCTCAGAGCTGTCAATTTTGGCCATTTTTGAAGAAAAAAAATTCACTGGCATTTTTTTTACAGAGGAAAACATTTATAATAAAAAACTAATAATAATAATAATTTTTTTTATATATATATAGGTATATGTAAATTAATAATAATTATGAATTATGAGTGAATTTGTATTTCACGTGTTGTCATAGAGAAACCTCCACTGCGTTGAACTGTCCGACTACATGCCAGCTGGACCGGCTACCCTCCCCACTCCTCCAGACCATAGCACCAGACATCCTCCCATTCCTTTTTTTTTTTTTTTTATCTTTTTCCCCTCCAGTGAGAGTGGAGGCTACCACGTGCTTCCTCCGACACACGTCCAGCCAATCACCGCTTCTTTTCACCTGGCAGCGCGGATTCTCACCGAGAGGCCGTAGCGTGTGGGAGGATCACACTATCCCTCTCAGGTCCTATCCGCGCTTAGCAGGCGCCCCGACCGAACTGTAGGAGTCGCTGTTTACAACGACCCGGACCCACCCCGCCAGCTTCTCCCACCCTCTAATACAGCCAATTGTATTAGTGTGAACGGCCAGCCAAGCTGGTGATAACCCCGGAGCTCCGGGGTTGGTGACGAACGCAATCTCCGCTCGGCCACCTAACCGCCCCTACATCCTCCCATTCCTAACTGCAACCATCAACTCCTCACTCAACTCGGGGGTGGTCCCCACCTCCCTAAAACAAGCCAGAGTCACGCTCCTGATAAAAAAAACATCCCTGAACCCTACCGTCATAGGCAACTACCGTCCTGTCTCTCTTCTCTCCTTCCTTTCTAAAACACTTGAACGTGCTGTATCCAACCAACTTACTGCTTATCTCTTACAGAATGACCTCCTAGACCCTAATCAGTCAGGCTTCAGGACTGGTCACTCCACAGAGACAGCCCTCATTGCGGTCACAGAGGCACTTCACTTAGCAAAAGCGAAAGGCCTCTCCTCTGTCCTGATTCTCCTAGATCTATCTGCAGCCTTCGACACAGTCAACCACCAGATCCTCCTCGCGGCCCTCGCAGGAATGGGAGTGGCTGGCTCTGCGCTGACATGGCTGTCATCATACCTCAATGACCGCTCCTACCAAGTGTCATGGAGAGGGACCCTGTCGGCCACCCGCCCCCTGCGGACGGGTGTCCCCCAGGGCTCGGTTTTAGGACCTCTTCTCTTCTCCCTCTACACTAAATCACTGGGTAACATTATCACGCCTCATGGCTTCTCCTACCATTGTTATGCCGACGATACTCAACTCTTCCTCTCCTTCCCTCCCTCAGATATCCATGTCTCTGAGCGGATCTCGGCCTGTCTGTCCGACATCTCCGCCTGGATGACGACCAACCACCTCAAACTGAACCTAAGCAAAACAGAATTGCTCCACCTGCCGGCCAAATCCTCCCCCCTGACCGACCTTTCCATCACAGTCGAGAATGCAGCTGTGACCGCGTCCCCGACCGCCAAGAACCTTGGTGTTGTCCTCGACGACCAGTTGAACTTCTCTGCTCACATCGCAGCGACAACCAGAACCTGCCGATTCCTCCTGAGCAACGTCAGAAGGATCCGCCCCTTCCTGACAAAAGAAGCCACCCAACTCCTCGTCCAATCAACAGTCATCTCCCGCCTCGACTACTGCAACGCACTGCTCGCTGGCCTCCCGGCCACTGCCACTAAGCCTCTTCAACTCATTCAGAACGCAGCGGCCCGCCTGATCTCAAACCTACCGAAGTCAGCCCATGTCACCCCACTTCTTAGGGACCTGCACTGGCTCCCCATTGCTGCACGAATCCGCTTCAAGGCCCTTGACCTAGCATACCGTGCGACAAAGGGAACCGCTCCCGCCTACCTCCGGTCAATGGTCTCTAACTACACACCCTCAAGACCCCTACGCTCTGCATCTTCTGGCCGCCTCAGACCTACTCCTATCCAAGCTCCGGGAGGGTCATCAAAGAGAAGTCGTCTATTCTCAGTCCTTGCCCCACAATGGTGGAATGAACTACCCACCCCAGTTAGGACAGCTGAAACACGTCCAATCATTCGCCGTCGACTAAAGACGCACTTCTTCAACCATTATCTGAAAAAAAATAAAAATAAAAATAAAAATCTAACCCTAACTAACCATAGTGTCATGCACTTGTCCTAATAAACTAACCTACACTGTAGCACTCAACACTTTGATGAACATTGTTACTCAGCTGATAGAGTTGTGCCCTTCCTGATGGCTTGTCATTCAGAACTTGTAAGTCGCTTTGGATAAAAGCGTCAGCTAAATGACTAAATGTAAATGTAAATGTATTAGTGGGCCGGCAATGAATGCGAGCGCGCGTTAGCGCACGAAAGATTTTTTTTGGCCATTTATTTATTGATGAAAACGCATAATATGGTTTTTACCTATACATTCGGATCAGCAGTTCAGCACCTGCACTGTTGGTGGGTGAGCCTAGTAATGGATGTCGCATTGCGTTCATCTTCAATGAATGGACCAATGCAATAGTCTACCAAAGAACCTTGAGTCGCACTAGGCTGGGAACAACCCTGGGTCAAGTGATAGTAAACTGGACTGGATGAACAACATCGAGGCCCTACAGGAAGGGACAGAGCAGACTGTTCTTCCTGAGAAGGCTCAGGTCTTTTAATGTCTGCAGCAAACTGCTGCAGATGTTCTACCAGTCTGTGGTTGCTGGTGCCCTCTTCTTCGCTGTGGTATGCTCGGGGGGCAACACCAACACACACAAAATAAACAAACTGGTCAAAAAAGCAAGCTCTGTGGTTGGAGCGGACCTGGACAGTCTGAATCACATTTTTTTTCTCTTTTTTTTTCTACCTTAAACAGATATTTTTCAAGTTCCAAGTTTTAATACTCTTATCAACATGCGGGTCAACAAATGCTTGCTTTATGCAGCCATTTAACACAAAAGGATGCATTGCAAATTTGCATCAAATTCAAAACAGAGTGATGCACAAAATAACTTAAAAGAAAATAATAATTTAAAACAATGAATAAAGTGTGCATGAAATAATAGGGTTACATTCACCCACACAAGGGTGCACACAATCATACACCTGAGTGTATCATACACCTGAGATAATTTTTTTTTTTTTTTTTTTTTAACTTAAAAAATTGGGCCCCCCCCCCAGTGCTGGGCCCTTGGAATCATCCTAAGCTACCCCCCCCCCCCCCCCCCCCCCAGCTACGCCCCTGATTGTAAGCAAGAGCTTTGAACTTGTGAGCTTGTGCTCTGCAACAGCCGCGTCAACCAGTTGAGCTAAAGGGTCCAACCCCTTAGCAGGTACTGGTTGACTGCGACTGATGATTCTATAGTTTACATACGTCCTCCCCCAGAGAAAGTGCGTCCTTGCACGTTCTTTCATCCACAGACTCCACACGCGCACCATCCCAGGGGTTAAGGCACTGAGATTCCACCCCTTCCACGTGACACTGTTAGTTCATGCTACTACAATCCCACTACCAGGAAGCGGAATCCCACCGCTGTCACCAATGTAACTGAGAGATTTGAACTTGTGAGCTTGTGCTCCGCAACAGCCGGGTCCGACCTGTTAGCAAGTACTGGTTGACTGCGACTGATGATTCTATAGTTTACACTATGTTTATAAGTATAAAGTATAATAAATCGCAAATAACTTTTTTTCTTAGTCTGGTTTGTTCATACAGAATACTGAAAAAAATAACAAATTGAGATCAATCAAGAGTTTTTTTCCCCAATGGTCAACTGTTCTGGAATGTACTTGAAAGTACTGCATTTTACTTTTACCTCGAAAGTGCTTGAGTTTACAAAAGGTCCTTTGCGCTATATACTGTATATTATTCATAAAATTGCTGCACTTTGTTAAAAATTGCATTGATCTGTTGGTCTGTGTAGTAGCTAATACAGGATTTTGCTGCTTAAACGCTTGTATAATGTATATTAATTGATACACTCGTATACCAAAATCCATTTGAATTGAAAAATGTTGCATCAAATATTGATATGTGATTAAAATGTGATTAATTTCAATTAATTAACTATAAAGTCACAAATGAATTTGATAAAAACATTTATTGAGTCCCACCACTAATAAAGACACCATGATAGTAGTCATACTGCCAGCAGTGTAACTAGTAAGAGTAGGTATGTATGTATAGGTATGTATAGCTATAGTATCTACAGATATGTAAGATTTATATATGCAGGCATGTAAAGACAGATGTGGATATATATATTCAGACATGTACTGTAGTGTTGGTGTTGCATCTAATAATATGTATCAATAGATATATAATATCAACTGAAATATATAGAATGGTGGGAACACTGTACCAGTACTCTATTTCCAATTCCCTGCAGCAGTATGGATACCCACTGGGGGAGGGGTGGAGGTGGAATGGAACGGCAGAGAGGGGAGGATGTGGGAGGGTGGAAAATAAAGAGGAGAGAGTATGTGTAGAGGAGGCAGTGTTGTGTAGAGGAGAGAGGAGGAGAGGAACAGAGAGGAAAGGGGAGGAGAGCAGAGAGGGGAGGAGATGCGAGTAGGGGGGTGGAGAAGAGAGGAGAGGTAAAGAGAGCAGAGGAAGGAGAGGAGAAGAGAATGGAGGAGAGGAAAAGAGGGGAAAGGAGAGGAGAGTAGGGGGGAGGAGAAGAGAAGAGAGGAAAAGAGAGGAGAGAAGAGGGAAGGAGAGGAGAAGACAGGGAAGGAGATGAGAGGAGATAAGAGGAAAGGAAATGAGAGGAGAAGAGAGGGAAGGAGATGAGAGGAGAGAAGAGGAAAGGAAATGAGAGGAGAGGAGAAGAGAGGAGGAATTCAAACATGCACCACGGGGAAGCAGTCACACAGTGATATGTCTGAGGAGGAACCCCACGGTGTCTGGCCACATTATTCATTTTGGCGTATGTTTTATTGATGGGAAATTGGAGTGATACGGCCTTGCAAATGAGTCAATAAAGTAATTACTGTGAATTAATCCCCCCCCCCCCCAGCAGCACAGATAGGGGACCGAGGGAGGAGAGGAGAGGAGAGCGGGGCGTCCGAGACCTGGTTTACCTGCGGTTTTTCTTCACTGTCGTTGGGCCCACTGGCTAATTCCTCCAGAGGAGAGTAATGATCATCACTTTAATCCCCCTTGTTTGTCATAGGCGGGGGGGGGCACGGCCATCCTTCAACCCGGCTCTGAGGTGACATGCTGCGGTACACCGCGCTCGTGGCAGAAAGGTAACCTTATATAACTCTGTGAGCTTCCAACGCAGAGGCCGGGATTATACAGGGTAATTATTCATGGGGTTTGTGGGGGGGGGAATTCAATCCATGGAGCCGGCGCAAGTGTTTAGACTAATTAGCGCCAAATATCTAAGCATGCATCTCGTTTTAAAACAATGCCCCACTGAGAAGCCGGTCTAATTCCGCGAGGCTGTTTGAATCTTGACCTTCTTTGAAGCAATCACCAAGTTGTTTGTGAAGTGCATGCTCTGTTGCACCGGGCAACATGAGGGAAAGGCAGAACACTCAGATCAAGGCTGAACCAGTCACCTCACGTCAGGCTTGAAGGGCAAGATTGGCCATTATAGAGGACGCATATAAACCACACAACACAAAAGCATATTTGCATACGGTTTACATATATGAATACTCAATAGTGATCTACAATGGCCATTCAAGTAAGTGTAATAGTGAAGCAACAAAATGCAATTTCCACTTCTTAGCAGAGGAATGAGATGGTGTCAGTGTTGTTGAGGTAGCACTTTGTTTGAAGTTGTGTTCATAATATCTGATATAACACTGTCATAAACATCCGACATCTGACTCAAGTTTCAAGTTTCAAGTTTCTTTAATAGTTGTCATACAGAAGTACAGAATACTTTTATACAAAATGCTTCTTTCTGTTACGCTCCAGAGACTGTGCTAGACAAAAGATAAGTATGAAATAAAATAGTATAGCATGTAAAAATAGAAGTAACAAATAGAAGTCACGTACGTAGACACAGTGTTCAGTATATACATATGTACAATGTTCAATGCAGAATAGAAGTAACTGAGTTACCATACAATATACAATATACTATGCAATATACTAATATACAATATACTATATAGTGCAAAGCAGAATGGGATGAGGTACAATTTAGGTACAATTTACAGTAAGGTGTACTGAGGTATGGGTTGTAGTGCAAATCCTTTACCAATAAATATAAAGTGTGTTTAGGTGTTCTAAAGTGTTGAGGGTGGGTGCTGCAGTGTGTTGTTTGTTTAAAGTGAGTGTGTGCATGTGGATGTGTGTGTTGTGAGTGCATTTGATGGTTGTTGCATAGTGTTATTGTTCGTTGAACAACCTGATGGCCTGGGGATAGAAGCTTCTTCTGAGTCTTTCTGTGCTTGTCATGAGACTCCGGTATCGCTTGCCTGACCGCAGCAGTTCAAAGAGGCAGTTGTTTGGGTGGCTGGAGTCCTTGATAATTCTCTTAGCCTTACCCATGCACCGCTTGTTGTAAATGTTCTGGAGAGTGGGAAGCCCCCCTCCAATTGTGCGTTCGGCTGAATGTGCCACTCTCTGTAGTCTGCTACGGTCTTGTGCAGTGCTATTCCCAAACCAGGAGGTGATGTTGCCAGTCAGGATGCTCTCTATTGTACATGAGTAGAAGTTCTTAAGGATCTTCTGACTGACTTGGAACTTCCTTAGGCGCCTGAGGAAGTAGAGGCGTTGTCGTGCCTTCTTCACAACACTGTCAATGTGTGTGGTCCATGTCAAGTCCTCGGATATGTGGGCTCCGAGGTACTTAAAACTGTTCACTCTCTCAACCGGTGCCCCGTCGATGCCGAGGGGGCTGTAGTCCCTGACCCCCGACCTCCTAAAGGCCACAATCAACTCCTTTGTTTTTCCGTGTTGTTGAGTGTCAACCTGCACGGACTACAATGTATGATGTATATAATTCCAGGTACTGTTTACTTTTACTCTTTCTCATAGTATATGATTAAAATGTCAAATTTCTAAAAAAAAATCCCTATATTTATTGTAACGTATGATATAACCGATAGGGCATACAGACCCTGTACCCTGTACCTTTGTTTACACTGTTTACTTTTCTCATATTTTTATATTCAGAGTTAATATTGTTTACACTGTTTAGATTTTCTCATATTTTTATATTCAGATCAAATTGTATTACCTATATTTATGTTTTTCTACTATTACCTTGCCTACACCTTCCCCTCCCCATGCTGCTATGATGCCTGAATTTCCCCAAGGGGATCAATACAAGTATTATCTTTCAATGCCAAGTTGACTTTGTTCTCATCATGACAACTTGACATTAAAAGTATAATGAGTAGAATTATTATCAAAAAACTAAAAAATTTATAGACTCATACAAACATAATCTCTCTCATTCATCACTTAAGACGTTGTATAGACTCATACAAACACAATCCCTCTCAATCATCACTTAAAACAATGTATAGTCTCATACAAACATAATCTCTCTCATTCATCACTTAAAACGTTGTATAGTCTCATACAAACATAATCTCTCTCAATCATCACTTAAAACAATGTATAGACTCATACAAACATAATCCCTCTCAATAATCACTTAAGACCCACTACAAGTGTGTGGAGGTGTGTTTATTTGCAGAGACCCCTCCCTCTGCCTGGATTCACTTTCTATTTTGCTGTGCTGCACGGGATGTTTGGGCAGTGAGTGTACGTTATTGTTTGCATGTATCCCCTCCCTACATGCCATTTCCCCACGTAGAATGCACCTGATTGATGATTCATTCACAAAGTCAAAACCTTGCCACTTTAGTTGAGCTCAAGGAATGTATTCATGACACAGTTAATTGTCTCACAACAGCTAATGTCAAATTAAACGACATAATGACAGTAGGCTACAATCTCATTTAAACTTTTAACAAAATTGTTAATTTAACCATTTTAATAAGTACACCTGCTAGTGCTATGACATGTTTATGACACTGTATGTCACTTTGATGTCAAGTTGTGATGACAAAGACAGCTGGAACAATGTCAACGTTGGCACTTCATGGCACTGAAAGTGTGTCTAAAAATCGAATTAACTGTTACCGTATATGGTAAAGTGTTACGTTCTGGACACCGACTGTGGTCGGTGACCACCCACATTCCTGGCATATGTCACTGGGCTTGTCACCTGTCATTTCCCTGTCAATTAGTGCTGTCACTTAGGGGTGGTTCCTGATTGGCTGTCACGGGGGTGTGTGTGGAATGTTGGTATTTGGTGTCTATGTAACATACCTCTCTTCTGCTTGTTCATTGTCAGGTCTTCACTAATTGCGTTCGGGGATAACGCGGACGGTTCTACTCTGGACCTCCAATAAGCTCCCATTTACCTTATTTTCCACTTGTGCTATTAGCACTTGTCTCTCTTAGAATTTACTCTGTGTTCTTACTATTAAAGTCGAACCTGTTCAAGAGTAAACACTCTCTGTCTCTGTGATTGCCTTCAACCATTGGAATTCACCTACCTCCATTCTGACAGAAGACCTGACCATCAGAATTCCATGGAGGCCATCATGGAGATGCTCCAGGCGCAGGGAGCAGCCCAGACACGGATGGAGGAACATCAACAGCTGGTCAGCGCCGAATTAATCCGACTCAACGGGGTCGTCGGATCATCCCAAGCGGTGGCGCAGTCGCCGTTGGCCACAGCCCGACAAGCCCAAGAAGGAGTGGCTGGTGTTCAGTCGGCGACGGGAGAAGCAGCGCTCCACGCAGAGGAGAGTCGGGGGGTGTTCGGGGTCCAGGAACGGTCCCACGAGCCACATCTGCAGGCGCCCGCTCGCTATGACGGATCACCGGATGGTTGTCGGGAATTCATCACTCAGTGTCTACTCGTTTTCCGGCTGCAACCACGATCATTTCCATCGGAGACAGCGCAGGTAGCGTATATTATCACACTGCTCACCGGTCAAGCTCTCTCCTGGGCTACGGCGGAATTAGAGGCGGGGGCGATAATCTGCGACAGTCTGGACGCCTTTACCCGGGAATTGAGAAGAGTATTCGATACTTCCCGGGTACTCTCGATCTTCGAGGCTGGTGGTCGTCTTCTCGACTGCCGGCAGGGCCTCCGCACGGTCGCAGCTTACGCTATCAATTTTCGGATCTTGGCTCAGGAGACAGCTTGGGCGGAGAACGTCTGCGTGGTTCTGTTCGTCAGGGGACTCTCAGCGCGGATGCGAGATGCGCTCTCCGTGCGTGAGATCCCCGAGCAGCTGGAAGTGCTGATCAACACCACCATCAAGATGGACAATCGGCACCGGGAGAGGGAGAAGGAGCATGTCAACAACACCCAGGTATGTTTTCCTTCTTCTCCTGGTGTTGATAATTCCATGCATTACACGAGTGGGCCACTGGGTGATGAATCCATGCAGCTTGGAGCGCTGTCGCTCTCGGACGACGAGAGGCAGCTCTTCATCAAAGAGCGACGCTGCTTCCGGTGCGGCCGCACCGGTCACCGCTTCGGCAGCTGTCGGGTCCAGGCTGTATCGGCTCGGCGCCAATCGGGAATGGAAGGTGCGCCGTCGGGCTTCGAGAAAGCGCCAGCAGGTGGGCTCATTCCTGCCAAAACCACGGATTCTCGTAAATTTTTTGAGGTGGTGATCAACTGTGGGGGTGACATTAGGGGAACTAAGGCTCTCATTGACTCAGGGGCGGCGGGCAATTTTATTCACGTGGGATTGGTGAAGGAGTGGGGAACCCCAGTGGAGGATTTAGGGGTTCCCTTACCAGTTTATGCCCTGGATGGTCGGCCTCTGGGCAGTGGGAGCGTCACCCAGCGCACAGTTCCTTTACACATCCGGGTGGCGGGTGGGGAGTGGGAATGGGTTACATTTTTTGTCATCTTTTCCCCCTATTCTGTCATGGTGTTGGGTCATCCCTGGTTGTCGTCATGTGTTTGTGTCATTAATTGGAGCACGGGCGAACTCTCAACGGCGGCCGACGTCAAGTCGATCGTCAGCGGGAGTTTGCCCAAACCCTTGTCCCCCCCCCCCTCTTCTCTTTTGTCTCCTCCCTCTTTCTCCAGGATGGTGGGGAGCGTGGCAGATTCTGATCTACCCTCTAATCCCGATTTGATAGGGGTGCCTGAGATCTATTGGGACCTGGCGGACGTTTTTAGCAAGACGTGTGCTAAAGCACTTCCGCCTCATAGATCATACGACTGTCCCATTAATCTTCTACCCGGTACCTCCCCGCCTCGCGGGCAAATGTTCTCTCTCTCACGCCCCGAAACCTTGGCCATGAACACCTACATAGAGGAGGCATTGCTTGCGGGGCACATACGCCCTTCCACTTCCCCTGCCGGCGCTGGCTTCTTCTTTGTTGATAAAAAAGATGGGGATCAGCGCCCATGCATTGATTATAGGGGATTGAATGACGTTTCCATCAAGAACCGATATCCTTTACCCCTCATGGACACGGCCTTTGAGTGCTTACAGGGGGCACAGGTCTTTTCTAAACTTGACTTACGTAATGCATACAACCTGGTCAGGATTAGAGAGGGAGACGAGTGGAAGACTGCATTTAACACACCCAATGGGCACTATGAGTATTTGGTCATGCCCTTTGGTTTGGCTAATGCTCCGGCAGTCTTCCAAGCCCTGGTTAACGACGTGCTGCGAGACTTGATTGGGGTGTCGGTGTTTGTCTACTTAGATGATATCCTGATTTTTTCTCGCGATATGGTGCAACACCAAATGCACGTTCGGGAGGTGCTAGACCGTCTCCTCAAGCATCAACTATTCGTTAAGGCTGAGAAGTGTGTGTTTCACACGGACACCGTGTCCTTCCTGGGCTTTGTGTTGACGAAGGGCGATCTGCGCATGGATCCAGCCAAGGTGAGTGCAGTTTTGGACTGGCCACGACCTTCGTCGCTCAAGGGGTTACAACGGTTTTTGGGCTTTTCAAATTTTTACAGGCGCTTTATTCGCAACTTTAGCGCCTTAGCCAATCATTTAACAGCTCTCACTAAGGCCTCTCTCCCTGGCTTTGAATGGTCGCCTAGGGCTGAGTCGGCCTTCTGCAATCTTAAACGTCGTTTTACATCCGCTCCTGTATTGATCCGCCATAACGCGGAGGTTCCGTTCATTGTGGAGGTGGATGCCTCTGACGTCGCGGTGGGGGGGGTGCTCTCTCAGAAATGCTTAAAGGATGGGAAAGTGCACCCGTGTGCTTTTTTTTCTCGCCGTCTGTCACCAGCCGAGCGTAATTACGACGTGGGTAATCGGGAGTTATTGGCGATCAAATTGGCACTGGAGGAGTGGAGACATTGGTTAGAGGGGGCGGCACATCCTTTCATTATTTGGACTGATCATAAGAACTTGGCTTACATCCAAGGGGCTAAACGCCTTAACGCTCGCCAGGCCAGGTGGACGTTGTTCTTCACACGATTTCGATATACCATCTCCTATAGACCCGGCTCCAAGAATATCAAACCTGACGCGTTGTCGCGCCAGTTTGATCTTCCTGGTCGGGAGGAGCAGCCCCATCCCATTATTCCACCGGCCTTGATTTTGGCACCCGTGTCTTGGGGCATAGAGAAGGTGGTAAGGTCGGCGCTAACGCGGGAGCCCGATCCTGGTGGGGGTCCTCCGGGACGGTCGTATGTTCCCAAGGTGGCGCGCTCACGCTTGCTACAGTGGGCACATGCGTCATCCCTCACCAGCCACCCAGGGGCAACCAGGACCCTGGAATTTATCCGTAGGAGGTTCTGGTGGCCGACAGTGGAGGGGGATACGCGTTCCTTTGTGGCGGCCTGTCCGGTGTGCGCACGTAGTAGGACCTCTCGACGGGCACCGACCACTTCCTATTCCTAAACGACCCTGGTCACACATATCTCTGGACTTTATTTCTGGTCTTCCCCTTTCGGACGGGTTCACCACCATCTTGGTGGTGGTGGATCGGTTCTCTAAGGCGGCTCACTTTGTCCCTCTCCCCAAGCTTCCTTCGGCCCGGGAGACTGCTGATTTAGTTATACAGCATGTCTTTCGGGTCCACGGGCTGCCAGTAGATATCGTGTCGGACCGGGGTCCTCAGTTCGCCTCCAGGTTCTGGAAGGCGTTTGCCGCCGGCCTCGGCGCCTCTGTCAGTCTGTCGTCTGGGTTCCATCCGCAGTCGAAGGGGCAGACGGAGAGGGTCAACCAGGATTTGGAGGGGGTCTTGAGATGTTACGTTGCCGGTAGTCCGGCAACGTGGAGTAGGAGGTTGGCTTGGGCTGAGTACGCGCATAATACCCTTCTCTCCTCTTCTACCGGTATGTCTCCCTTTCAGTGCCAGTATGGTTTTCAACCTCCTCTGTTTCCCGAGCAGGAGCAGGAGGCGGAGGTGCCCTCGGCCCAGGCACATGTGGCTCGCTGTCGCAGGACGTGGAAACAGGTTCGGAAGGCGCTACAGAAGGTTTCGGTTAGTACCCAACGGCAGGCTAACCGTAAGCGTCGTCCGGCTCCAGTTTACCGTCCAGGGCAGCGGGTTTGGCTTTCCACCCGGGATCTCCCTCTCCGGGTGGAATCCAAGAAGCTGGCTCCTCGCTTTATAGGACCATTTAAAGTGATTCATCGGGTTAATCCAGTGGCTTACAAGCTACGACTTCCGAGCTCTATGAGGGTTCATCCGACGTTTCATGTGTCCCTGTTGAAGCCATTCCTCTCATCGCCCTTGGCCCCGCCACTGCCTGTGGTTCCTCCGCCCCGGTTTATTGGCGGTCAACCCATTTACACGGTGCGGAGGATACTGGGTTGTAGGCGGAGGGGTAGGGGGTTTCAGTTCTTGGTGGATTGGGAGGGGTACGGGATAGAAGAGCGTTCTTGGGTGCCTCAAAGGGATATTTTAGATCCCAGCCTGATCGTTGATTTCCGGCGGCTGAATCCCGAGGCTCCTAGGTGAATGTCTGGTGCCGTTCGTCGGGGGAGGGTACTGTTACGTTCTGGACACCGACTGTGGTCGGTGACCACCCACATTCCTGGCATATGTCACTGGGCTTGTCACCTGTCATTTCCCTGTCAATTAGTGCTGTCACTTAGGGGTGGTTCCTGATTGGCTGTCACGGGGGTGTGTGTGGAATGTTGGTATTTGGTGTCTATGTAACATACCTCTCTTCTGCTTGTTCATTGTCAGGTCTTCACTAATTGCGTTCGGGGATAACGCGGACGGTTCTACTCTGGACCTCCAATAAGCTCCCATTTACCTTATTTTCCACTTGTGCTATTAGCACTTGTCTCTCTTAGAATTTACTCTGTGTTCTTACTATTAAAGTCGAACCTGTTCAAGAGTAAACACTCTATGTCTCTGTGATTGCCTTCAACCATTGGAATTCACCTACCTCCATTCTGACAGTTAAGTATTTCTGCCATAGCGCTCACAGTAACTATTATAAGAATATTCGTCCTATGAAGTGGTTTTGTAATGGACATTCATTTTATTCCATTACTTGAGATATTATTTTTAAAATGTTATAAAGCTTAATGTTTTGCATAATGGCCACACATTAACCCAAGTCAGTGACACACTCTAGATGTTTTATAATGGTTCCTTAGTTAAAACAGATTGATATCTCCTGGCTGATGAGCAGCATATTTCTAAATGTACTGTAGTTTGGTTCACTATCTATTCATTTAAATGTAGTCATTTAAATTATCCAAATTACTGTAAAAAAGCCAGCAAAGGGATACAGTCCCGGAAGTGAACAATAAGTGGTATTGTTTGTCTAACAGTGCCAAAGTAACAATGCTTCATATGGAGACCATATCAAGACAATAAGAAAATCTGTCTTTTATTTTTACTTTTTTTTTCTACAGTGGGACCCGTTTTCAAAGAGAAATGATACAATTATTCATTTATTTTAACCTGAGACTCATTGGCCTTGGCTAATTTCCTGTGAAGAACATATAAAAGCACACATTCTCATTGAGTGTACACTGTGCACCCCCCTACACATTTATATTACATACAGTATGTAGTGTTCGGATCCACTGGACCCAAAAGTGTGAAGATTGTAAGTGAAAACAAGTAAATATGGTAGAAATGGGGGAAAAAATGAAAACAAAATGTATTAATTTATTCCATTCATGTCTTGATTCTAATGGATTCTTTTTTGTACAGAAATCACATTTTATCAGAAAAAAACAAATAGCACTGATCTAGCAGAGGTACATGGCAAATATGAATCTTAACCATCTAGAGCCCTTAAAATGGATTAATGCAGCAGCAGGGAGCCAGTGCTGGAGTGGGGTTACATGCAGCTGCTTTCAGTAGGTTGGAGATCAAGCAGGTCGTCATAATCATTTTGTTCAACTGTGCATAAGAGGCTAATATTAAAACCTGAGTGCAATGCAGCCAGTGGCAAAAATGGAATTGTAGCAGTGCTATTTATTTTCAGTCTCTGTCTAACCCCTCACTGCCTGCGGCAGTTAGTCTAATATGAGTGAAAGAGAACGCTTAAACTGTGGCTATTGCCAAGGGTAGCACACTAGTGCCATTCATCCTGCCAAGACTTAGGTAAAAAGCAGCAAAGATCAACCTCGCTGCAAACAACACTGTGTTTGTACCAAAAATGATGATTAATTCAGACAAAGTTGGAGTGCACACCGCTGCTCAGCTGAATCGAGTAATAGATGATTGAGAAGGCCAGGGCTTTTGTAAGTACAACTTCATTGTGACGGCTCATTATCTTACCCAAAAGCAGAGTGAACAGGAGCCACGGCGAGGAGAGGATAATCTTTGCAGAAAACAAGTCCATTTCACCTTTGAGACCTGGCCTTCGGCGCCCCTGCAGAAACCACACAGAGCAAAATGCAAAACGGGAGTTAGTCCGTGTTGTTTATGAGATGAGCACATTCCGAGAGATGTTGTTTGTACATAGGGAACAGCCCACGTCCCGTGGACAAACAAACCGCTAAGTCACAGGGGACCGCCAGCCAGGGTCACGGCATGTTCCTCTTTTGAATGGACTCTCCAGGGACAGTTTGGCGTCGAGACCGCCTGGTTTCTATACACCTGTGTCCCTTACATCCTGCTCTCTCCCGTTAAATGTACTTTTTACTTAATTTGCCCCGGAGGAGCCCTCTGTGAATTTCCAGTTACTTTGCAATCACTTCAATTTATCTGCAGCAGTGGTGGAACAAAATAATAGTGATTTACTTAATTGAAAACGAAACATGTTCTCATCTGAATAAACAAAGTGAATTGAAAGCAACGGCTCTTTGAGGCGTCCCCCCCTTGGTTGATTAGTTGCCCTCCGACAGGCTTTGATAAGAATGAACTCACACTCAATTATTTCCCGCTCTCAGAAACATTTGTGTATTCCAGGGCCCCGGCCCCCGACATACACTTTGAACACACAAGGGCAATTTTCTCCCTCCTCAAGAATTATTTTCTGTCTGAGCTACCCTACAGTCTCTCTCTCTCTCTCTCTCTCTCTCTCTCTCTCTCTCTCTCTCTCTCTCTCTCTCTCTCTCTCTCTCTCTCTCTCTCTCTCTCTCTCTCTCTCTCTCTCTCTCTCTCTCTCTCTCTCTCTCTCTCTCTCCTACGACCCGCAACTGCCGCGGGTCGATGTTGATTAGTCGGTCGAAACGAGTTACCTTGATGAACGCGCTCCTCTCCAAAAGTTGAACTAGTTTCAAGAAGAACGCAAGAATAGCATGCATGTTGCATGCATATTACGAGTAGGGTATATCTGCAGTGCCGCAACCTCATAGATTTATGCTATTGTCTATTACAGTGAATTATTACGGCCTCACCTAAACGAACATAGTCTGGCAGCTGCTGCAGGAAAAGTTCTTTAACACTTTCTATGCCACTCACAAGTTTTCTCGGAATTATTAATATCTCGTTGAAAGCCACTCACGAGATTTCTCTGAATATTATTATTATTTTTTTTAGCGATCTGAAATCATATTGCATCACGCGAGCCTACCCTAGTATACCCGAGCGCCGCCGGCGATCAGATGTGTAAAAAAGCGCCCCCTATCGTCTCCCAGATGACATAAGGGATTTGGAATGGACTCAATGAAAATGGATGGGGAAAAATCCTGTACTCCACATTTTCCAGTCCACTGATGCAGCCTGGGGTTATCAGAGTTCATTCTGGAGCCTCTGAGACCCGTGGAATCATGTACTGCACTGTACACGTTGGATCCATACACTTATCGATTTTTTCAAATGGTGATCAGGAATTGGAATATACCAGTTGGATACCATCTGATGTCAGGTAAGGAATCTATGTTATCAGTGTTAGGATAATCAGACTCATTTTGATGAAGATATAAGCTGTTTTGTGAAAATGGGCTCTTTCGGTTTCACTGTAAAAGTCCAAGAGGAAATGAACACGGCTATTATCAGCGCGCGGCTCGAATGGGCTTGCGTGCACGTATAATATTGATCATCTAGCGTTTATTTGAAAACGATTCATAAATAGGCCGACAAATATCAACGTTCTGGAATATTCCAGTAAAAGACGATTATCACAGAATGGCCCAGAATGGACTGTTTTTTACCTCAAAACGGGTGCCTTTCAAAATGCTCTCAAACGGAAATGAAGCGATAAAAAAACAATCTGCCTTGACAGCACTGACTGGAAAAGGATTCTTTGATAAGCGACGGGCAGATTAGACACATAGCCATAATTTAAAACATAGATTAGGCGATATTAAGCGTAACATTGGCACTGATGGTGGCATTGAAGCGCTAACTCTGGCGCCACCTCGTGGCACTGAAAGTGTTAAATAGAAAACATGGCCCATGGTCACCCAGCAGAGCTAACATGTGGTCCATCAGTTCAGAGGGCTTTGAGTCACCCAGTCCAGGTAGAGAGAGAAGCTGGCGAGCACGGTCAGATTCAGACAGACCGAAAGCCTCTTTAAGGTGTGTTTTTATAGTCACATATTTGTCATGTCTGTGTAGGTGGGTTTTCCAGCAAACTCACCACTCTCGCTGCCGTTGAGTTCGTAAGGGCTGCTACCACATAGTAGTACTTGGTGGCATCCGCGGTAATATACCTGAGAGTGAATGGGCTTCGGCTTGCGCAAACCAAGCGTTGGCACTCTGCTCCCAAAACTCGGGGAGCTTGAGTGAAACTGCGTTCAAAGTTCTGCGATCTGCGTTCTGTTGTTCAGTTGACATGTTCGATATAATCTCCGAAATACGTCCAAGATCATGTCAGGGTCACAATTGTAGGAATGCAGTAATGATAGCGTAGCCGGAGTCGTGTTCCGATGCAAAAACACTAGTTATTACGCACTCTACTGTCGCACAAACAACACTTCCATTCATCTTTCACTCGTCTCTCTTTAACTACGTCATC